>NW_010198466.1:21113-60910 GCF_000695765.1 Mesitornis unicolor
CGTTGGCTAACCCAGGGTCTGCGGACGCGGGAGAGATCTGGATGCGATTCCTCATCTATTTAAATAGCCCAGCCATTTGAACGCCTTGCTGAATCCAGGACGGGCGAGTCTCTAGGGCACCGTGTGTACAGTGCAGTCCAGCACCGCAGCGATGATTTTGTTTTTAACCGCATTGATGATCCCATCATGTTATATAAGGGTTTTGGCCATCTCTCTGTGTTTCCATGTGAAATGGTGCCATTCTTCTGGCTTCCTTCTCCGAATTAGACATGCCTACATCAAAATCTGTTTGCTGCATGAGAAGCCATTAGTGTTTCCAGAGATGATCCTCAGCGCATTGCTGGCTGATGCATTTGTTCTCTCCTCCTGTGTTTCTAAGTAGCAAAGAATGTATAAGTAAATAATGATTGGAGGGGGAGAAACTGGTAATGGAAAAAATAACTTGAACAAGATTTGATAATAATGCACTGTTTTGATTCAAACTCATGGGTTACAAGCATTTCCTGCAGGCCAGTGGGAATTGGAAGACGGTCTTTATGGGACTTTGAAATCTTAGACATTTCAAAAGTGAGACAATCTCTGTGCCTGTTATAAGTCATTAGTCAGCAATCAAGTTGTATCTTAGCAAACAGCTATTTTAGGTAGTACAACCAGCAGAACAATATCTGACCTCTAGTTTGCAGATAGGCCACAGCATGAGTATAATTTCTTTTAACCTGCCACTGCTTTGAGTATGTTAATACATTTTCAACTTCTAGATTTTGAACCCATAGAGGGATTACTGTGGTTTTTTAATAAGCCATGTTGATGAGAGGAGATTAACCCCTATTATTAGGAGCTGAGCTAAATCGAGGGTGAAAGCATTAAGTTGAAACAAAAATCTGTGCCGCTGGCAGGGTCCATGAGTAACTCCCTAACTGGCAATATGCTTTGTCTTACTTGGATTTAAACCAGACCTGCTCTGAGGAGGGTTGCTTATCAGACCAGCTTTCCCCTCATTGGTTGACTGATAGACCACAGCCGCCTAGCCCAGGACCCCCCGACAGGCTGGGAGGAGATGAAGGAACCGGGTCGTGGTGTGTGCAAGACCTCAGCCCCAGCAGCTGAGACTAAGCCAGGTTCCAGTCTTGCTCCAAAGGTCTCAGTCCGTGCAGCTGGGGAGGCTGTGACCATTGCTGGGCACTGCTGGCCAGGCAGTGATGGTGATCCATGGTCAGGACATCATCACAGAGGTGCGATCGAAGCTGGGATGAACTGAGGTTCAAAGGCTGAGCTGGAAAAAAAATCAAGGAATGCAAGACCTCCCCTCAAACACTCATGCTTGGGGCTTTGGAGTCTCCTTTTAGCGTTCGAGAAGCAGTTGGTCACTTTTGATCTGCAAACACCGCTTCTCAGTGAGGAACCGAAACACTTTTGCCCTCAGGTTCTTCTTAGTTTTTCATTAAAATCAGTCATTTCCTGAGACAGCACTGTTGTTAGATCTCCACCCCCCTCCATTGAACTGTTTGTCACCCAAAAAAAGAATAAGTTCGCCAGCACAAAGCACATGTGTCCTGGAGGCCAGAGGAAGAGTCACAAGGTTTGCTGTGACTCTCCAGCCTGGAAGATGGAGATCGGCTGCGACCAGCCTGGCGCTTCCAGGCTGCCTGATCGGTCATGCTTAATTGCTAATTAGCTACCTCCAGCCTTTTCTCTAGGAATTATGATAATGAACATAAAGAACTGTTTATTCTAAATGAGACTTCCTGAGGGTAACAGCCTCCTCGGTGGCCATAGAAATGGAAAGCAAGCCCAAGGAAACACCAGGGCGCTGTGGTTTTTGGCAACAGACAATAAACATTTCTTTGTGGATGGAGCAGAGCATGTAATTTACTGCCCAGCTCTAACAAGAGCTGTCTTGACCATTTTGCTATTCCCTGTCAAAACGCAACAGCTAAATCCCAGTCAGAAACTGTGCAGCTGACATTTTGTAGGTAGCAGCATAAAACTTACTGGACTTTATCTATGGAAAATTAATTCATCATTTTTATAAGATCTCAGATGTTCTCGTAGCTGCTTCATTGCTTGTGGAAGTCCTCTGTAGAGGAGTATGGTGGTGAGATCAGGTAGCAACTGGACTGTTGTGTAGATGCATTCAAGGGCAAGGGGCCTCTGTTGGACTTCCTGCTATGTTTGCATGGTACAAATAAAAGATGATGATCCAAAGCCACTGGGCTTGCTCCTCTAGCACAAGAACTGATCACACTTGCTGCTTTACTGCAATTTTGGTGGGGCACCCTTAGCCTGCTCCTTCACAAGGTTACGTAAAGGACCTTGATACCAGTGTAGGAACTGCACACTGGGCTAGAAGAGATCTGGATCTATAGTCTGGAGTGCATATTCCCATGATTTTTCACCCCAGCCTGTGTTTTAGAGGTTTCCCACCTTAAACATCCAGCAGCACTCCTGGGTGGTGCATGGTCCCTGGGCTGGCGCTGAGCTGCTGTGGGAGCCTAGAGTGTTGTGCTGTGATGCTCTGACTGCATCTTCTTCAGGACCATGTCTGTTAAACCATTTTTACAGATAAAGTAGAAATTGGACATTGACTAGAAAAACAGGGGGACAAACATCACTTCTGATGGCTTCGAGAATCACTGAAAAGGAATTTGGTGTGCTGGAAACAGTGATCAAATAAAGTCACTATTGCACAGAAGTGACCTTGTGAACATGCAGAGTGCTCACAAATTAAGAAAAGTCAGTGTTAACCACATGCCAGCATAATTTTCACTGGACTTGTGTAGTTCTCTGTTATGATTCAGCATTTAATTACATTATTGTAGTCTGGGGTGGTTTTTTTCTAATTCTGTTTCTGGAAGGTTTTCCTGAGAGGTCCAAATGCAATGAAGTGTTGCAACATCTCCCTGGTTTACAATGCAGCTTTAATCCTCAGGGAGGGTCAGTAGAGCTGTGCAGTTGAGGGGGTGGTTGCTTGTCTAAGAGCTCCCTCAAGGCTGACCCCTCTCTCCAGGAGCTCTCGGTTCCCCATGCTGTCAAACCACAGGCACTCACCCAACCTCCCACCTGGGAGGATGCGTTTGTGCCTGGGGTTGCTCCTCAAGGAGGTACCCCCACAGGGTACCTGCCATTGCAGGAGGAGGGCTGCAGGCTGTGGCTGGAGACCATCAGCAGAGAGAGCGAGAAGGCAACCTCCTTCTGTTGGTTTCGATGCAAATTTCCCCTTTTACCAGCTCCCATAGTAGTCCATGCATATCTGCCTTTTGTGCTCTCTCATAGCTGAGGCTTGAATATATATTTGACAGAAAGTCTAAGGAATTATCTAAGAAATTATCTAAGTCTAAGAAATCTAAGTAAGGAACTATTGGTTTTCTTGGAGGTCTCTTTATGTTGAACTTAGTTTCTATTTGAGGCACTCATGCTCCAGTGGTTAACATCACGGAAGTAAAAACATAGTATTACTACTAGCACTACTAATTAGGAGTGTGGAAAGGTCCAGAAATCCAACTCAGAGAAAAACATGTAATATGACACATTTCTAGGTGAAGGTGAACTTTTTATTTCAAGGAAAAGCGGAAAGTTTTGTGCCAGCAAACACCACAAGAGTTCTCGGGAGAAGCCACAAGCTCTGTGTGGATGCAGGAGGGGGTGGTGGTGTTTTCAGGCTATGGAGCCCCTGCTTGTGATGACATTTATTACTGCTGAGCATTAGTGCTGTGGATTTTGCTGGATCCTTCAAAGTATGAACAGAAATGTGGGCTCGGGGTGACCTTCTGCCCTGGCAATGAATTGTTTCTCAGTGTCACTATAATCTGGATTTCTTGAGTATCTCCATGTTACTAAGAAGGGCTGCACATTTTTCTTCTGCTCGTAATGCAATCTGCAGACTTCATCTATAATGAAGTACTCTGCTTAACATCCTGTCTTACCTTTCATTTGATTTTACTGTTGCACTCTAGGAGATTCATCCGCAGAAGTGTCTGTGTGGGCAACAATAAAAAGCCCAAGATAAATTTATTCTGAATTATTATCTGCAGTTGTGATAGATAATAGATACTGGATTTCTGTTAATATTGTGATTCATTTAAATAAAAACCATATGCCTGAAGTCAGTGCCTTGGAGATAAGTCAGACATCTGGCTGAGATTCCACGTTTGGGAATGTAAATGGTGCAGATGGGGAGATTGTAATACAAACTGTGCCCATCAGGTTGTAACAGTGATGAAAAAGCATTTCATTAGGTAGAAAAGTGTGTGTGTCGGGGGAGGAAATCCAAACTAGGAGATGAGATTTCTCAAGGCATGTGTGTGATACTCATTACAGTTTGGAGTTTCCACGCATGTGTTTGGGGGAGTCTGCTCTAAACCGCATGCCAAACCTTTATTCCAAATATATTAGAGTGCGCCAGATATAATATAGCACTTTCAAAGAACTTTGTAGAATCAGATTGATATCTCAGACTGTAAAAATGTTGGGTTTTCTTCCTTAGAGTCTTTTGGGAATAAAAAACGACTTGTGAACAGAGTAGGAAAGAGGAAAATAATTTCTTATTTTATTCTGCATAAAATACTACCTCTACAAAAGTCTGGTGGAGTGGGCTCAAAGACTACACACAGGTATGATGTGTAAATAAATTGGTGGGAATGTAGAAGCAGTCCAAATTGACACAAAATGTATGTTCTGAGAGGAAAAGAGGTATGATTCTTGCAATGCTGTCTCATCTTTTCTGATACTGATTTAGCCTCAGATCTAACTTCAGCATTGTCTCTACAGGCTAACACAGACTGATGCCTTGGATGTGCAGGGTATTTACCTGCAATATCACTTTTTGGAGTCAATAAGCATTTTCCAGGGAAAGCTAAAATTCACTGAGGCAGTGCCAAAGTGACTGTCACCCACGGTCACACCAGTCATGACAAGCCAGTCAGAAAAATTACACTACTCCCTTATCA
Organism: Mesitornis unicolor; assembly: GCF_000695765.1. NCBI lineage: Eukaryota > Metazoa > Chordata > Aves > Mesitornithiformes > Mesitornithidae > Mesitornis > Mesitornis unicolor. The sequence goes on from NW_010198466.1 coordinate 26,060, forward strand.
TCCAGTCACTCTAGATTGTACAACACTAAGTTGAAAATGTCTGGAAGGTTAGTAACAACTGTCAGCATGAAAACCACTAAAGGACCATAAATTAATCACTCAAACTTCCCCAAGTTGTTTGCATTAGGTGAAGGTGACAACTCTTGCCTGTAACCAGGGTCATGGTTTGTCCTGGGCAGTTGATCAGAGTGGCATCTGCCATTGCTTGTCAGTGCTTCCCGCAGGTGATGGGGCTATTCAGGCAGGTTCAGGTCCCTCCACGAGGATCCAGCCTTCCCCGTATTTCCTAAGTATCAGCAGGCATTATGGTAGTGGGACATTTATACTGTAATACATTAGATGTGCTACTGGTAAAGGAAGAACAAGAAGCATGGCACTGAGCATTGTCAGGAAGCAGCAGCCTGAGCTGTTCAGAATGGGGTTTTGCCCAGACGCAGTAAGATGAACCTACCAAAAAAGTGACATTGTGAGAGAAATGCTGAAGGCCCATGTCAGAGCGATGTGGAGGGATGGGTTCTCACAAGCAAACAAGCACACGGGCAGCAGTGAGCATGTCTTAAAGCTGACACCCAGCAGGATGCTTGCCTTCATCGTGGCTCATGGAAATAAGGCAGACAAAGCAAAATCCAATTGCCAGATGAAAATAAACATTTGCAAGTGAGTTGAAAAGACCCCGCGGCGGCAGACGAAACCACTGAACGCCATGACTGGGCTTAGGCACAGGAGGGTTGTCAAGGATGATCTGCAGGGAGGGAAATCCTGATGAAATGAGGAAAACTGAGGGGCATTCGTAAAGAAAACCAGCATCTGACACAAGTAAAAGCACTGATCCCATACAGATGAGCTCTTACAGGGTGCCTGCAAAGGCAGGCTGGAAAGGTCTGGAGCTAACAATCCTCTTTGCATGCCTTTGGGGAGTGATGTTAGCCCTAGACAACAGCACTGCCTGTGTATGTCCCATTCCATTTTCTGGGTAAATCCGTTAGTAACCCTAATTCTGGCCTCACTTTTTAATTTCTTTTTGCTCCTCAGCCCAAACTTTCAGCCCATTTGAGTGCTTTGAATGCTAGAGTCGCTCCAGTGATCGCACTTTTGAATTGCTGTATGTAACTGGATGTTGTGGTTTAGGCCCAGTGCCTAACTGAGCACCATGATGCCCCAAAAAGGGCTAGTCAAAATAAGGACTGGGAGGACTTCTCACCACCTAAAAAAAGGTCACAAGCAAAAGACAGACCCATCATAAGGAATAAAAAACAAAACCATTTTAATTTGTTACCAGCATCAGAGTAGAACAATGGGAGATACAACCAGATCTTAAAGTCAAAACACCTTCCCCTCACCCCTTCCTTCTTTCCAGGCTCAGTTTTTGTTCCCAGTTTCTTCACCTTCCCCCTCCACCCTTTGCCTTGAGGCACAGGGGGATGGAAGTGGGAGGTCGCAGTTGATTTTCACGCCATGTGCTTCTCTGGAGTAGGAAGACTCAGCCTGGTCTCTCTCTCTCTGCTTCCACGTGGCCTCCCCTTTCCATAGGGAAGAAAGTCCTGAAAAGTCCAATATCGATCTGCCCACAGCTGCAGTTTCCCTCACGCATGAACTGCTCCAGCACACACTGCCCAGAGTCACGGCTTCTTCAGGGGCAGCCACCTACTCATGTGGCCCTGCCCCACTGGTGAACTCTACGGGCTGCAGGCCAGTCGACCCAGCTCTTGCCACGGGATGCAAAAAGGGAACCTGGGTTCTGCGTCCTCCTCCTTCCCCCTCTCCTTTCTTTTCTTCAGCCGACCTTGGTGTTCTTCAAGGTTGTTCTCCTCGGGCCCCACTCCTTTCTCCGCTGCAGGTCCCTTCTGATGGTTCTGGAGTTCCCGGCTTTCTCTCTCTTCTTTTAGGGATGGAGCTGCAGTGGGGCTTAAGCTTAAGTTGCGATCGGAGCCGGCCAAGCACAGCTGGGCAGAGTAAAATTAGACAAATTGTAGGAGAAAAATGAGCACCACAGAGGAATGGAACTTCACTTTTTAAATGAAATTAAATAGCCCAGAACAAAGCAATTACCTGGGACAAAGTACACCGTAATGCAAATGGTTTAAATGTGCTTTTGTATGGGCCACCCGACTGTCCATAATAACCCAACAGTTACATGTTGGTAATAACTTCTAGATGTGAAACACTTTCACCCCAAAGCACTTTACAAATGGACATGATGAATATTTTCTAAGGAATTTACTCATGGAGGGCATCGATCCACTTCTGAAGAACAGCGCAGCAGCAGGTTGGGAGTTTGCCCCAGCACACCCCACTGCTGAAACCACAGTGAAAATACTGGGCCCATTTTGGACTTTGTGGATAATTTCTTTGCAAATATAAATATTTCCCTTCTGAAAAAAAAAAGAGTAAAATAACATTACACAGTGGGCTAAAAGTCTAAAACTGATACGCTCCATTCCTTTACATGGAAATATTTATTTCTTAATCACTAAAGTGAGACTAAAGCTTATCAAGCAATTAAAAAATGCATTTTTCTGGGTGAAGCACATACCTTCACTACCAGCTGTGCTCTGGACCAAAGTTATATGGCTTAGTTTCTCTGATTAAGGGGCTAAACCAGCTAAACATGCTTTTTCTTCCCAGGCAGCATAATCTTGGCAAAGTCACAGATCCTGACTGTGCAATTTTCTTTTCTCAGGAAAGATATGTTTTAGATGAGTGAATTTTTTAAAAGATGGGTAGGATTTGGGGGTTGGTGGTTGTTTTCCAGCATCAAGCAGCAGTGCAAGAAGTTGTGTACCTTTCCTTCCAGAAGTCATCATGCTTGAGGCTTCCCATACATTTGTCACAAGTAATCCCTATCAGTTCAGGACCGCATCTTCACTGTCTACCTCAGGATGGGAGGGTCCAGGTTTGGATTCATGACCTTCCCCCTCAGCAACCTTGTGCATCTCAAAGGTTTTGGAGGAGAGACTTTCTTTCAGCTGGAGCACGGTTGCAAATAGCTAACATGTAGAGCGAAATGAGGGGATGAGTTGTCTTGATAACATTTCAGCATCTCATAAAAGTCTTGTGTTCAACCTCAGTAGGTTATTTAGGGCTAAACCCATCTTCCAGCAGCAGGGTGGGGAAAGAGAAGCAGCAGCCAGTGCCAGCTCAGTTCAATGAGGCAATAGGAAATGGGCTTTCCGTGGAGCTGGGGATGTGGTTTGCTCGGTTAGGGCACAGCACGATCACTCCTGCAATTAGTACTTGGCAAAAGGGCAATTGACACCAAGTTCAGGCTCTGCCTGGCTTTAAAGTTGAGCTCTGTGTGGGACATGGTGCAGTGGCGAAATTGAAGGAAGTTTCTGAAAACGGTTCTGGTTCTTATTTTTAAAACTGGCCTTGTGCCACCCACTTACTCATAAATTAAAGAGAAGCAGGATGCATTGACTTTAAGTGGGCACTGCTGGTCTGGGGCAATCTGTGCTAAAATAGAGTCACAGAATACTTTGGGTTGGAAGGGACCTTAAAGCTCATCCAGTGACTACAGTGATGTCTATTTATCAGCTAGGATAACAATAGATCCCCAAAATAGGATCTGGTCAGAAATTTAAGTGCAAGCTCTAAAGAGGACATCAGTTAACCTGTTAATCAACCGTGGCCAACCCTAAGGAGAAACATCTATGACATTGAAATTATTCTCATAATAACTGCCCAAAATGTAATGCTTTCAGTTAGTCACAGAATTTAACTCTGTGTCTGGGTTTTAGCGTGGCAGTGCAGAGCCCTTGGTTGATTTCTGTAACATAGAACCATAGATTCACAGAATGATTCAGGTTGGAAGGGACCTTAAAGCTCATCCAGTCCAATCTCTGCCATGGGCAAGGACACCTCCCACCAGACCAGGTTGCCCAAAGCCCCATCCAATCTGGCCTTGAACACCTCCAGGGAAGGGACATCCACAGCTTCCCTGGGCAACCTGGGCCAGGGCGCCAGTGTCTCACCACCCTCACAGTAAAGAATTTCTTCCTAATATTCAATCAAAATCTACCTCCTTCTTGTTTAAAACCATTATTCCTTGTCCTATCACTACCTCCTCCTGTAAACAGTCCCTCCCCAGCTTTCCTATAGGCCCTCTTTAAGTACCAGAAGGCTGCTATAAGGTCTCTCCAGAACCTTCTCTTCTCCAGGTTGAACAACCCCAACTTTGTTGTGTTGAGCTTCTCATCAACCAACACTGTCAAATCCTTCTCCTCAGGGCTGTTCTCAGCCCATTCTCTGCCCAGCCTGTGTTTGTGCTTGGCCATAGTAGAGTTGCTTCAGCCTCTGACCATCTCTATGGCTCTCCTCTGAACCACTCCAACAGCTCCATGTCCTTCTGATATTAGCCCATTCTCTGCCCAGCCTGTGTTTGTGCTTGGGATTGCCCCTACCCAGGTGCAGAAGGCACTTGGTCTTGTTGAACTTCATACAGTTTGCACAGGGCCACCTCTCATCACAGCCCATTCGTAGGCCAGATGGCATTCCTTCTCTTGCTGTTTTTAACAGAGGAGCTGATGCCACATCAAAAAGCTGCTTCATGAACTTCCCATCATCTGCTGACTGCAGTCGAAGCAGAGCAGCATCAGTTATGCAGGCAGTGCCAAGCACTTGGTCTTGTTGAACTTCATACAGTTTGCACAGGGCCACCTCTCATCACAGCCCATTCGTAGGCCAGATGGCATTCCTTCTCTTGCTGTTTTTAACAGAGGAGCTGATGCCACATCAAAAAGCTGCTTCATGAACTTCCCATCATCTGCTGACTGCAGTCGAAGCAGAGCAGCATCAGTTATGCAGGCAGTGCCAATACCAGTGCTGTGTCCCAGATACGAAGCCTTCTGGTGACACCATATAAATAACAGTTCGCTCCAGTAATGCTTGTCTGCTTAGCGAATTGTTTCGGGATTTACTCCATCCACCCTATCCTGCAACAAATAACCTGCAGATGTGTGGCTCTAAAAATAATCTTTGGCATTGGGGCCACGGTGCAGCATGACTGCATAATTCAGCAAACTTTTATACTGCATTTTTTGTAAATTGAGTCTTTTCAGTGTGCTGGAAATGGTTCACAGAGACAGATTCTGTCTGAACAGACTGCTGTGTATACAGAGAGTATTTTGCTATCATCTCTGTGGACAATAAACATAGATCTGGCTTGTGAACATGTTATGTTAAGAATTACTTCTTTCCTTGTCCAATTCATTAAGTCTGTATACTTAATAAGCAGTTTCAGCTTTAACAAGGTCTTCGCTGGGAACAGTAAAACCGAAGGAAATAGAGAAACATCTGGGTCAGTGAAACACTCTTGAAATAGTATCTCTTTTAGTGTCTTTATAGAGATTTCCAAGGACTTACATTAAGAAGTTAATTCTATTGCTGCTATTGATGTTGAAAATATATGAGAAGCACAATTTTAACTTGGCCTTGTTGCTTAGATAGTGATCAGAGCTGGCCAACTCTTTTGTTTGAAAACATTGTCATGACAAATAACATTGTTTGTATTTCATTCAAGATTTACTACTTTTTTCAGTTTTTCTCCTTTTAAAATTTTATTGTGAAACTGGAGAGAAGGGGGAATAAAAACAGTTGGAGGGGACCAAATTTGCAATTTCATTGCAATTTAGCAAATAACTTTTTTTTTCTTCTCTTTATGGTTGTATGTTTGGTTTTTTCCCATCTTTGTACTATTTTTAAAGAATATCTGTAAGTGATATTCTACTGTTTGATTTGGTTGCCTACAGTTTTGTACACTCATCAGCAAACCGGAGCTAAGATGCTTAGGGGCTGGAGCACATCATACGCAATAAGAGTCCCAGCAAGCTGTGTTTGCTCAGTCTGGAGAAGAGGGAGCTAAGGGGCAAATTTAATTGGTGTCTCCAGTGACCTAATGAGGACCTATGAAAAGACAAAGCCAAGCCTCCTTCAGAGGTGCAGAGCCAAAGACATGAGGCAAGAGCCACAAGTGGCAGCGGGGACATTTTAAGTAGATATAAATGGGGAAAATGCACAGTGAAGTGTTTAATCACTGGAAGAGGGTCCCAGAGAAGCGGGGCAGTTTCCTTCCTCGAAGACATTCAAAACTCATCTGAGCAAGTGTCTGAGCAGTTAGGCCTGCTGTCAGATGCACTTGCATCACATTATTTCCAAAGGTCCCATGCAAAAAAGAATCATGCTGTGAAACTATTTTTGTAAAATTAGGGGGCTTCTGTTACTAGAATTTATTTTTGCTGCTTATAGGATGGCTGAAACTTTGACTTGAAAAATTCCCTTGGCTGCACTGAAGCAAGGTCATGCCCTGGTGACTCTAAGCCAGTACTGGAAGCATAAAAATCCTTAGGCCTAAGTGGCTGTTAAGCACCCTTATGTGATTCATAATGTATAAAATTAGATCACTATGCTTTATCCACTCTTACAAAGCGTGTGCTCTGAAGATAGGAGCCATTTCAAAACCCTTGTCTGTAGATGGTACACAGAGAATGCCCGGTTTCCCAATGATCTGGGACAGTTCACATAAACCTCCATACCCTGCCTAGTGCCTTGTCATTTCAGAACAAGTTTTCCACACCACAGAGGCAGAGTATCCAAATGCAGACATCTTCCTCATGCTGTCTGTTAGTATCCATCTCAGTGCTGGAAACCAAGATATCATCTGGATATTGTGGGTAGCCACTGTAGAGAACAAGGTGCTCAGAGTTCTGTCTTTCTTCAGGTTTTTTTCTAAAGCTCTTTGACTTTCCTAAAAGCTGGTGGCTTGGTGTCTGTCTCTACCCACTTCTAGGCTATATAAATCAGAAGCATTAGTGTGGCTGGACTTACCTGCTTGCTTTCTTCCCAGAGTTGAATTTCAAGAACCATCACAAGTTAAAATATCTGTTAAATATCTGGATTAAATGTCTGTGTCTAGGGTGTAAATGGATGTTCTAGGGTATAGATGGATGGCGTGTCCATGGAGGGAGTACAAGAGCAGGGGTACATTTCAGATCCCAAATCCATCAAAAGCAGGACGAGGTTTACAACAGTTTCCAATGACAAATGTCAGCCAGACTTGATTAAGTTCATGCCAGGAGTGATTGTCTGAAACTGCTCTTTCAAGAAGTTCCATTGTAGCCCATCCTCAGAGCCTGACCCATCATCCCCAGTCTTGGTCCGAGCCTGTTCCCAACCTGACACGAGTTCGTGGCAAAGCTGCCAGGGATTTCTGCAGAATTAGGATCACGCCCTTACGTGGCGGCTCATCCCCACGAGAACACAGGCCAAGTTCCTAGCTCTTCTCTGAAGGTTAATTGGGATTTATGTCCTGCTTGGAGAACTAGCTTTAGAGATCTGACTTCCTTGCATAGTTTCTGTGATGCGTTTTTCCTGTGCATGCGTGTGTAAAAGGCGCTTGCTTTTTCTTGTTTATCGAAAGGAGTTTATTAGACATTGCTTATGCAGCATTTTTGTGATCTTGTTGATGAAAGATGCTATATAAACGGAGTTGGATTGGATGGGATTCACTAAGTCTCAGAGCTTGCCAACAATTTATTGCTGTTTGACTCCAGTGACTGAGCACCAGCACAGCAGCCAGCCAGCCAGCGCAGCTCCTTGCAGCACTGTGCTGGCTCTGCCTTCCCTACTGAAATGGAATTTATTGCTCTCTATCTCACATGGATATTTGGTCAGAAATTTGAGCTACAAATTGAAGAGTCATGGAAGTTTAAAAAAAAAAAATCCAAGAGACAGGACAGATGTGCTGTGATTAGTCCTGTACTCTGGCTCACCTTGGGTTAGATAAATAATTGAATGTGTGCCATCAGCAAGACATACTATTTACAGACTTGGAAGGAAATTTGGCTTGCAGTCCTCTAATTGGAAGTCAGAGGTGCTGGAAAAAAAGACTTTTGCTCGCTTTTCATACTTTAAATCTCAAAGCAGTGAATTATTTCAAAACACGGGCTCAATCTTGGATAATTTCAATCGAGATTTAGAAGGCAATTTGCTCTTAGAAATAACAATATATTTATGAAGATGCATTATACTTTGCCAGTTCATTAGACTCTGTAGTAAATGCAAACAGTGCTATCTTTGTATAAAATTTTTTTTTAATTCCCCTAAAATTTCACACCTGTCAGACATTAATTTAATTCTGCAAAATCCATACCAACTTCACCTGCAAAACTAAACAAAATCATTTTCTTGGCACAATGCCAGAAAACGGAAGAAATTTGTAAGAAAAGAGAGCAAGACAAAGCTGACAGCATGTATATGAAGCTGAGCCTAAGCAGATGAGAACAGTCAGAAGTCTTTTATTTAATCATTCTGCTATTTTTGACATGTTGTCCAGTGATAAACAACATGAGCATTCCCTTGCATTAAGGGAAAAAAAAAAGCTCAATGAAATAAAAATCCAAGAAGGAGGAGAAGAAAGTACTGTCCAGCACTGAAGGAATTGCATATGTGATTTTGAGGGTGATGTTCACATGCATGTAAAACATTCAGCAAATGGCTTTTCCAGTGGCAGCAGGGGTAATTACGTGTTTGAAGCTGTGTGATATTTTCCTTCTGAGAGTTTCTTTTTTTGCTTAAAGAATATTCAGAGGGCAGATTTTTATGTAGTCATTTCTGAGCACTGGTATGCTAAGTGAGAGACAAGCGCTGATGGTTACCAGTGCTGCCAGTGGGTCTGGGCTACAGAGGAAAATGCTGATTATTCTGCTGTGTTTGCAGCACCAAGGCCCTGTTTGGGCTGGGGACTGACAAGGGCCAATGTTAGTTCTGGCCTGGTAGCACAGTCTTATAGCTTCCCCAAAATACAAAGCCCTAGTCTGCATGGTTTGCGTGGAAATCCCAGTATGGCCTTTTTCTTTCATTACACATTGGAAGAAAGGATTACAGGAAACATTTCTAAAAGACTGTATACTACCCACAAGACACCCAAAAAGCTGAGTTTTAGTTGCCACTTCTTCCTGTGACAAACAGAAGCTCATGAGCTCTTTTCTTTCTTGTGGGGCTGCCTCCAAGGTTTTCATACCAACCCCTTTCTCTGCATCAGAAAGGTCCTAAAATAGTCCAAAAGCAGTGGTCTCCTGGGACTGCTGACCTGCTGACACAGGAGGATGTGCTGAGGAAGCGGTCAGCCTGCCCAGACTTTGCTTGTACACCTCCGGTGAACACCTCATCTCATCTCATTTACTTAACGAAACCACAAACTCCACCATGGCAAAATGTGTCTATGGAGAACAGATGCCATGGGGCTGCTGCAAAGAAGGACACTGGGCAGATGTTTTTGGTGGATAAATTCCCCAGATCTGTGAAGTCTTGCTTTTTATGCATTCCCCAGTTTCGTGCAGGTCAGTATCTGTCATAACTCCAAGCCCCACCAATACCCATGCAGGGTGGAATGTTTCTTGCACCCTTCGAGGTCTTTTTTTTGCTCTTTTATAGAGGAGTGAGCTACACGCATTCACAATTACTGTGCTCTGCAGGGTCTGGAAATCATGCCATGGGTTTGGAGGGTCCCTTCTGAGAAGAAGGAACCACAGTTGATAGTCCAGCGCCATAAAACTCCCTTTGACCATAAAAAGCTGCCATGAAACAGCAGTCTGAGCAGAGAAGGAGTCAGTTAACAATACATTACAGTAAGAAGCTGCCAAGGATAGTGTCTGAGAGCCTTTGGAGCATCGGCCAGAGCCTCCCTGGGTAAGCACTGGCATAGCTCCCCAGAGTCAGCAGAAGTATGTGGCTTTTGCCCGAGGAGGATCTGGCCCCTGGCTTGTGTTCAGGGAAGAGGAGCCCAGGAGCCGTGCATCTTATCAAAACCTTCCCATTAGCAATAACTGGGACAGGATTTCATTTCTGGTATCTGTCTTAATGACCAGAGCTGGGCAAAAGAGCAGACAGCAGGGCTGTTATTTGTTTGTTTCCTAAGAAAGGCATTATATGTGGGTAAATTTATTTGACTGAAGTAGCTGAGAGAAACATAGCTTAAACTCAGGCAACACATTAGTCACTGAAAATCTGACTTTCAGAAAAATCAAGTAATAGGTTGCAGTGATTTGCTGTCAGAGATCTGAGTTCCAGCTTTTCTGGTGAAGGAGGGCTGGTTGGCTGTGGTTGTTCAGGTAAATCCTGCTTTATTCAGTTAAGTGAAATAAGGAAGCACACATATACGTACTGCTGCAGCATTTCCTAGGCGGTGTAAGACATGTGCTGTACCCTCTGTTATTCACTCTCAGCTGGGACGGTGACTGGTAGGGCTCGGGTGGCCTTGGACCTTGCATTACACCCAATGCGAACATAAATTCTCTCTTTACGAAACTGTGAAAAAGGACTAAGTCTGGAAATCATGGCAAAGTGTATGCTGAACAAGTGTCTGCAGGGAGGCCATCCTCTCTTACTCAAGATTTCGGTATGCATCCCACAGAAAGGCAAACAAAATAAAGTGCATTCATTTTTACACCATGTTGCCGTAAATCTTCTCTCCATGTGAATTATGGTGAAACTGTGCACAGCTACTGAGCTGCTTCCTTAATACACTTGTGCTACAGATGGGCTTTGTCTATGCATGCTTCAGCAGACAGGCCTGGCCCTCATTTGAGTTTTATATAGAATATGAGAAAAATAAGCGTTGTTTTTCTTAAGGTACCTTGTTGGCATGCTGTTATAGCTGTCTAATTATCTTTTGTAAGTTAATTGCTGTATTTTATATTTGCGTTTTTGCTGAACTGTGCATTTCTCAAAGTCAGGATGATCAAAAAGAAATTCTGGGCAGGCAAAATAAGGAAACATTTTAACAAAGACCCCTTTGTGCAATTAAACACAGCCGTGCGGTGGCCTTTGCTGGCTCAGGTCTTCAAGATACAGCACAAGTTCTTCTGAGTTCATGTTATGATGTTGTCTGAAGAAATCTAATTAATTTTTTTTATATCTTTTCCTAATAGGAAATTGTCTTTTTTACTAAATAAATTTGTTCAACTGTATTATCATTATTTTCTACCAGACCTGACCTGGGAGAACAGTGTTGATATACCTAAACCCACACGAAATGTTAAGCAGCTTTTACACCCACCAAAGTGCAACTCTTCTGACATCCATGGGTCAGAAATAGTGTGATGGTGGGGGATCTGACCTGCCTGACCACCGATGGAGCTGCTGCATCTCCAGTGAAGTGGCCTCAGGCATCAACTGAGCTACAGAAACTGTCCATGCGAGTGCTCCTGCCCCTGAAGAGCGGGAGTTAAAGTGCCTCTGCTTGAATTACTTCTGTCGGGATGGAGCCATCCTGGAGGATGACTGTCTGTCTGAACTCCAGCGTTGTAGGGATAAAAATAAGGGTAATATTTCATCCTAAAATCTCACTTTCTGACTCAGAGTAGGGATTTCTGTGTCTGCTTTCCTCCTAGGAGGCAAATATTTCCTAAAGTGGACTCTTCTGTTTCTACTTTTGTCATCTTTTGCAAGGATTTCCTTAACATACAATGTTAATCTGAAATTAGTATAGAACTCCTGTTTTTCCCTTCCCTTCACATTTCTCCTTTGCCTTCCCCTTTTTTAATCATTAAATGTCCATCATGTATCTTTTTTCAATGTAATTCTCATGATAGAGCTTTGGAGTTGCCTATTTGCTGAAGTTAAACAAAACCTCAATAATGCATTCTGCATCCCAAGTCACTGCCATGTTTCTGCAGATACAGGTTAATTCTCATTTTAAGTCTTTATCCTGTTATTATTTGCATTTCCAAAGCACTTCAGCTGCTGTAGGACCCTGAAGTTGCTTTGTTAGCTCGGCAGACCTCAGTCTCACCATCCCCGGCCATGGTGTCCTGGTGCCGAGCAGGAGGTGGTCTGCGGGCAACTGCAGCCGTGCACCAGGTGGAAACAATTATGGGAACAAAAACCGTGGTCCGCACTGGACGAGTTACTGCTGATAGCTGCCAGATAAGCTAACTTAATAAAGTGGTGGCTTAATTAAACCACATTCCTTGCCTTTCGTCCTGCCGGTCTTGGGCGATGCTATCAAGCAGCTACCCCTCTGCAAAATAGGTTGGGGGGTGCTGTGCTGCTGCACTGCTGTGTGTTGGGCACAGGGGGGAACCTGTGGGTGGTGGGACGTGGGGGTGCTCCTGGAAAGCTCAGCTCCTCTCTCAGTCTGCAAGGTGATGGGCCACAAAAGCCTGCAACAAAGGCAGATCCGCTGCTTCTCTCGTCAGGGATGTATTTATTGGTATCAGATGTTAGACTCTAAATCCCACCTTCTGATGTTCAGTGACGCATTAGCACCTCCATCTTCAGAGCAAAAGGGAGTAGCACAGCTTCTCCCTGCTTCTCCTGCAGCTACCTGTCAGAAAAAAAGAGTGACTTTGCTTTGAGAGAGTCCCTATCACTGTGGATTTTCTTACAGATAGCACAAAAGCTAGACATTGTAGTGATCAAAATCACAGTGCCCAAAACTCTCTGTGAATTGAGGCTTGTGCATGTTTCTGAGTGACGACTGCATGAGAATCAGAAGTTGCTACATATTTAATAGCTGAAGCACCCCATTAAATTCTGTAACAGATAAGTCTGCCAAAAGTGTCTCCTTTTGAAAACAAGATACAATTTTTTTGAATTAACTTTATTTCCCCATAGATCCAGATTTTGGTGGTTGATCTTCTCACACAGCTGTGTATTAGTTTGCGTTTGATGCATGCTCATATGTACAGCTGCGTAGCAACCGCCTTGCTGAAAGTTACTCAGTTGCCAAAATTATCAGTGAGGACCCCCTCTTACCTCTCATTATGTATAACGAGATGGCTGCTGTGCAACGTTGATTAGACATGTCAACCTGGACCTGGGCGTCTGAAAATGAGTACTGCTATTAAAATGCCTTTGCTAATGATCACCTCATGTGTCCATCATTTTGACAGATTTCTCGTTAAAAAGCTAAAGCATGCAGGAATCCCAGGGTTGCAATGTAATGTTCAGAGAAACGAGTATTGTCGTATTGTATTTCCTGTGCATTAACCCTAAAGTAGCAGTTTCCCTGGCAAAATCTTGCTGGTGGCTGAAGCTTGCCATTTAAATGGGCTGTGCTAGTACAGAGGGCTGTAATCTTGAATTGGGAACTGATTGTCAAGGGAACTTGTTTTCTGGAGTGTGGTCCTGAAAGCAGGGCATCTCTTCTCTAAACCGCTTTAAGTAAGATTTGGAGTTTCATGATGGGAAAATTCAACAAAAATTAAAAGCGAAACTGGAAGCCAGGCAATAATTACTCAAAAATATCCCACACCCCTGTTGAACACATTGTTCCAAAGTGCCTTTGAAGCTACAGATTTCAGGAGGGGTTTGGTTATCTGCTAGGGCAGCACAATTTTCCAGTTGCTTTAACCGGAGCAACCCCTGGCAAGGCTACGCAAGGCTGTGCTTGCTTCAGGGTGCTATCAGAAGGATCCAGGAAGGCAGGTAAAAACCACAATTTAGCCACAAGAAAGCCAACAGGTCCAGCCAGAAGCCATCACTGACCAAGCTGAAAGGATGGAGGCAGCTCCTGCAAGGTTCCCAGCAGGCAAGCCCTTACCCAGGAGCAGGCTGTGCCAGCTGAGGTTTGCATCTGCTGCCACAAGTCACTCCAAGGATGGGAGACCTAAGGGTCCTAAGGCAGAAAATCAAGGGGGAATTCCCAGGGAGATGGGTAGAAATTATGAAAACTGCTGCTCTCTCTTTCTGGGTAGCTCTGGCTGGTACAGCCCCACAGGTCAGCATCTCATGGTATGATTGCCGTTCTCTCCTTCCCCATCTCCTGGTCCTCTCTCAAGCTGGGCTGTATCTTCCTCTGAAGAGCGGCTACAAGCAAGCCTCTATCAGCTTCCCTTCTTCCACAGAGGAGATGAATGTGCGCTTGGAAAGCCATCAGCATGGCTTGCAGCACATGAACAGCCTCCCCAATGCACCTTTGAACTCATTCCTCCTGCATTTGTTTGTCTTGCAGATAAAACTTCACAGCAGTGTTTGGAGAAAAGTCTAATGAGGGAACCACTGTTTGCATAACAAAGCAAGGCTTCCTCTTCAGATGTTCAACCTTCATTAAGCATAATTTATATTCCAGCTAATCTTTGGAAGAGGGTAAAATATGGAGCCAAAGTTTGTTTTTACATAGTTTGGAGTAATGCATTGTTTGTTTTAAGTGGTCAGTTGCAACTGATAGTTGATTTAAATTCAACATAATGATGATTTGTGATGGCTGCGTGTTGTCTGAGTGTTGTGTCATTGGCTGCCATGGCTTTAGCGCTATTCTGTGTCGGTTATTGAATTAAAGGATAAGACCAAATGGATGGTTTCCCAGTTTTGCAGATATTTCAGCATGTCCACAAGGCATGAAAAACTGTGAATTTGTGAAATACTCTGGTTTCTTCCCCCAGACTAACGCAGACTTGGTCAAATAGTGCACTGAACAGCAATTTGCTCTCTTGCAGCAGTCCTGGTAGCCACCACCCTGGGACACTCCCAAGGTCCCCAGGTCCCTGCAGCAAGTAGCTCTGAGGGTGATAAGGGACAAAGTCATTTGTAAAGTCTCCTCAGTGCTGCTGGGAGTCCTGGTGACTTGCTTTAGTTGGTTGTTGCCTAGAAAGCAAACAAGCAGTTGTAGCTGAATGCCTAAATGTCATTACTGGCCAGTGCATAAGAAACAATTTCTCAGCACTCAGACTTTGTTCATATCATAGGCACATAAAAAGTGTCTGATCCTATGGACTCTTCACTGCAGCTTTGTCCCCCTGCCTGTATAAGATACTCTTCCTTGCTCCAGTTTAAATACCCAATATATTTCACTTATCGCCTTCCAGGTTTATTAAAAGATTATAAATGACTGATAACATTTATCCTGTGTGTACTCCTCTTACCCCTGAAACTTACCCCTTCCTGCAAGTTTACATTGAAATGGCAGATGTTTGAAAACACCCTTCACTGTATCATGAAAATTATGACCTAAGTTGTGTACGTGAACAGCACTGAGGTGTGCTGCATCCTCTCAACCCAAGGGACGGGGGTTTTCAAAAGTTACTTGGAATGTTGAGAGAGTCAGTGTTGGGGTACCCATCTGCAGTCTCCTCAGGCTGGCCATCCTGTCATTTAAAATGCCGCATGGACTGAGTGGTGGCTTTCTGTGTTGCGTTCCTTAATGCACAGGTAACTCCAACTACAAAGCTCAGGATCCTCATCTTGTTTGATTTGTCATATCCATGATCTACCCATGACTGTTTTTAAAGGCAGCACCAACCTTTAGAGAATGTATTTATTTATTCATTTATTTATTTTATTGTTTTTCAGGAAAAAATGCTGTAAGGGTTATAAGTTTGTTCTTGGACAGTGCATCCCTGAAGGTATGTGATTTCACTGCTCTTACCCCTCATTTTTTTTCCTGTGTTTTTGTCTTTCCCTCTTTGCCCTGTTTTACACACCACCAGTTTGGAAAAGCGTCCGATATAACCACAGGCTTGGCCGTATCTCATGTGTCAGTGGGGGAAAGAAGGAGAAGGAAGGAATTTCTTTCTTCTTCTTTCTGTTTTGAAGAAATTCTTGGAAAAATGAAAAGATCAGCACCTTCCAAAAGTTTCACTTAGCATGCAAAGCCTTGATCATCCCCTAAGTACCTGTAGCTGCATCGCTCTCCTGCTGCAAACAGAGGGACACCTTAGCTCTTGGCTGGGTGCACAGGAGCCCTCTGTGCATCCAGGAGCAAACCCTTCCTGGCTGGTGGCTGTCACTATGTACTCCTTGCATCTGGCATAGCCCATTTGTCTTGTGAGTGTATGGGGAGTGAGTGACAAGTTGAGTTAGTCCTGCCTTTAGTTACCTATATCCCAAAAATGTCAGTGAGGGGAGAGCACTGCCAAACAGCATCTCCCTCTGCCTCTCCTGGTCATGGACAAGGCTCTCTTGTCACCAGGGGCAGAGGCAGATGGGGAATTACTCGGGGTAGTTCATGCGGTAGTGAAAAGGGAACAAACCCCTCCTGGCAGAGGGAAGCTTTGCAAAGGCAAAAAGGGGTCCCAATGCTCAGAGGTCACTGCAGTGAGGTCTCGTTTAGGAAAAGGCTGAGCTCTGCCTGCCTTAACCTTAGGGGAGGTCTCCATTGGGTCTACCCCGCCAATGGCTTCGCTGAGCAGTAGCAATGTAACTTCTGCAGTTGCTCCCACTGCTTTGCCCAGTTCAGATGAAACTGGCTCTGAAGTTACAGGAGAAGAGGAACTGTCAGTCAGAAGCAAATGGCCCAGGATGACAAGCCAATAAACCTTGTTTGCTTCAAAAAGCAGGTTAAAAAGTTGGTTTATGGTAACACGTCCTTCTGTTTGATGACATATGGAAAGCCTCAAGCTGTCTTGAGATTTTTCCCAGTTTAGGATAGTGATGTTTTGAAAAGAAAAGTGACAGATTAACATACTGGAGAGAGTCAGTTGGTTTTTGAGTTACAGTCTCCAGCCAACAGGGGTTATAACCCAAACTCTGATTCTGCTGCTTTTTTAAAAAAATTGTATCTTCTTCGCTGCTGGCTGGAAACACTAGAACACAGTTTGCAATACAAAGAAAAAAGAATAAAATAGAACCCCACCACATCTTCTCAAAACAGGAATTGTGCATCTGCTGCTTCCTTGCAAAGAAACAGCTCATGAGCCAGGGAGCTGGGTAGGATTTGGGTGAAATTGATGCTCACAAGAAGCTCCTCATCCTGTGGTTTTGCAGAGAGTTTTGTCTCAATGTGTGTGGCGTGAGATGGCAGCTCCAGTGCAAGACAGACACTGGGAGGAGGTGGTTGTGTTGTGTTGTACAAGACAGTTGTGTACGCAGGAGGCAGAAGCCCTGAATCCTTTCAAGGTGGAAAGAAACCGGGACTCTACAGTCTGGGCTGCAGCTTTCCTATGGATTATAACAGTTTTATTCACTAAATATAATGGATACAGCAGGAGAGGTAATAGGAGCAAAAATAAAATGAGAGCCATGGCAATATATAATTTTAGGCTTCTAATTTTCATCTCTTGAGGTTTTAGGTGACTACGCATTGACTTCTCTCAATCCTGTCTATTAACTGCATCTCAGAAACCTGAGAGTTTCTGCCACTAGTTGAATTTCTGTGCTGCCTGTGGCTTCTCTCCCTTTGTATCTACATTCCCCCTTTTTCAGCTCAATCTACATTTTGCCTTGAACTTCAGAGGCCACAGCAATTGCTTTTACATCTGAGATGATCTTGGGCTGTTGGTATAGGAACGACAAACATGATTCAGTGAAGCACTCAGTTCACTTACTCTGTTACTGGACATCATTTGGCTCTTCACACATTGTTTTGGCATAATCTTGACAGAGTAGCTGTATGAAATGCATATCTCAACAAAGGCACATAAATACATTACAGATGTGAGCTTATTAGAGCGCATCTGCACCTTTTAATCCAGTGCTGGGAAGTCAAAGCCATGAGAAGTAGTTCCAGCCCTGTCTTCTCTGTGATTTAGCAGTGGCTGCAGGGAGGGTTGGGAGAAGGAGTTGTTCACCCTCTTATGGCTGCCTTGGGAAGAGACCGAACTCCTTCTCAGACAGATGTTTATTTAAACAGATGCTTTCCCGAAAGAGTTGTGTCTTTGTCCGTCTTTGGTTTCTGCCCTGTTATTTCTCATCTGACCTTTAAAAGCAACAGAAATCAGTGCAGTCCATGCCCCTAGGTTCTGCATTTAGTTTGCTTTGGGCTCACTTTCTCACTCTGGGTTTCAGCTGCAGGAGAAGGGAGCGATGATCCTCAGGAAACATTGAGAGGACGTCACTCGGTAGCATCTCTTCCTGCTATACCTAACCAGCGAAGCAGGTCAAAAAAGAGCTCCTCACCCTCTTCTTCTCACTTAACTCCTTCATCTTTACTTTGGAGACTCCCAGCTCCAGCCAAGTCCTGCCTTGTGGCGCCACCAAAAGTAAAGCAGGGGCAGCTGTAGCCTGAAACAGCTTATTTTGGAGAGCACCCTCCCAACCACTGGTTTGTTACTTGAGTTTCTGTGGATTAATTCAGAGCAAAGTAATCTATAACAGTTAAATACTAGATCTGCTCTTTCCTCACTAATGCTGTCTCAGAGATTTCCTCAATACAACTTTCCATGCTGTGCTGCCATTCCCAAGTACATTGCAATATATATTTGTTATTCTGCTTCAGGTTTTTTGTGTTTTCCTAAAGTCTGGAACAGCCTTGTCCTCAGCATATGGCTTTGACTCACCCTCAGACCACATTTCTAAGGCTGGGCTGCCAGACAAGAGGCTTGAATGAGAGAGGGCATGTACATCCTCGGTTCTGCAGAGCACACAGTGATGGTGCAGCAGCTTTTGCCCAATTTAATTCCAAAATTTTGTGAGGACTGTTCCTGATGGAGTTGTGTTACCTGGGACCAAAGCCCTGGGGACACACAACTCCGTGACATGGGACGTGCCCACAGCCACAGCGTGACTTGGGCTGACTGCGTGGGAACCATCAGCAGGGAGATGTCCACCTCCTAGACCCTCCCCTAGCTTTGCATGGAAGTCAGTGAAGCAGTGGTCTTGGTGGAGCTCTGCTAAGGTGGATGCAAAAAACATATTTAAAGAATAGCTAAGTGAAATATGGCAAAAGAGAGAAGATATAAAAAGAACTGGGTTGTTTAGTCTAGAGAAAAGGAGGCTGAGGGGAGACATGATAACAGTTTTTAGGTATGTGAAGACTCACTAAAAAGGTGAAAGTAAACTGTTCTTCATGGCAGACAAAAAATGGGCTACAATGGCTATAAGGGGAGTTTGGATCAGATATGAGTAAAAAGTTTCTGTCTGCAAGGATATTTAGTCTTGGGAGTAGAATGGATGATGGTGTGGCATCTCCATCTCTCAAGGATTTCTAAGTACAAGTTAGGGTAATGTCTATTAGGAAAGGTTTACACATAGCTAATGCTGATTGTGGTGGAAGATGGTGATTTTATTTGGGCACATCTATTGATGGAAGTGCAGGGAGGACAGAGCTCATTTTGCCTCCACTCTGAATAGGCTTGACATGGCACGGGCCGAATTCAGCATCTGCAGGCTGACCAAGAAGCAGGCACGTTCAGCTCACCGCTGGGCATACCAGCTTGATCTCCATCTGATTTTATTTCAGTGGAAAACGAAAAAATTGCAACCATGCCCAGGAAAAACACCACTAATACTTTATATTTGGAACTATTTAGTAGTGCCAAATGTAACGGGAGTTTGCAGCGCCAGCACCACCTAAAAAGCCCAAACTAGCCCCCAGTCTGACCGTGCCTGAAGGCAAGGGCCATGTTTTTCTTCCACACTTGTGCAAGGCTCTGCGCTGTTTGACCCTGGTTCCTGCTGGGGGTCCTGGCACTGCCATTCACCGCCTCAGCGCTGCGGGCAGACTTCAGGAGTTAAGTTGAGAAAGTAAGGAGGAAAGAAAGGATGCCTGCTACTCAAAAGGCAACAAGCACAAAGGATGAAATGCTTGGCACCATTGCAATAGTATTTTTTGGTCTAAGGAGCTCTGGTGTGACATAAGGCAGCTTGTTAAGTCTCATTTGGTGCCTTTCCATATCTTAGCACAGTGTCACTTTTACCCCCAGTGCTCCAAATATGCTTTATATACTTTGTGCAGCATATGTGGTTTAGCATCTATTAGTTCATTTTAATTGTTTGGAAAAATCATCATACCCAGAGATGTCTGCTAGTCATTACTGTGAGTCAATAATGGGTCTGGGGTTTAATTATTTTATACTATATATATGGAAACACAGTGCGTAGCTGGGAACTCAGCTGAAACACTTAGGTTTGGTTTAGATGTATCTGGTCTGGATTAGGGATGGGCTATATCTGCTGTGGCCTCCAGTACCCAGTCACTGGAGGGTCACAGTGACAACCTGGTCGATGCTGTGTGCAGGATGATGTTCCTCTGAAATGACCACAGAAACTGCCTTTTGTTTTGGTGTAAGACCTGACCGCCAGCAGGGTTTGCCTGAGCTGGTTTTGAGAATTGATGCTGCTTCAGCTCTTTTCTCCTCCTGGCAAATGTTCCCCATGACACTGCAAAGTCCTTGCAACTCATAGTCAGAGGCTGCCCATCTCCCCCCAGTCCTGCCACCAGCCTGACAGCAGGACCCAAATCCAGCCCCTGGCAGGGCAGGGGTGCAGGTCAGACCCTGTTTCGCTCTGGTGTTCGTTCCTGGACTTCAGCTCTGCTGCTGCATAGCAGTGAAATAAGAAACAGATTTGCCGTCCTTCAGGTTTCAAATGGGGATTTCAGTCTTTTGGGATTTCACTGACAAGCGCAGCCAGCAACTTATCATCCCTAATCTGCACATTGCTGTTATGAAGAGTGATGATGGTTTTGTAACAATGTGTTCTTTGCTAGATGGGTTATATCTGGCTTTGAGCAATTACTGTGTGATTTTAATTAACTTTTCCTTATGGTGTACTTTCTGCCTGGATTTGGCAGTGTTTCTCAGTATTCTGCATAGGAAATTTTGCTACCAGCACTTAAATATTTGTGGAAGAAAGCAGCAAGAAAACTTTCACATAATTCAGTATTTCTGTGAGAAGAATTTTAAATTCTGCAAACTGGTTAAGTCACCTTTGCTTAGATTCCAGCTTTTAGAAATAGTCTAACTACTGTAAAGCTGGGATTAGCAATTACAATTGTACCAGAATTTCTTACTTGTGTCCCATGAATGCTTTACTTTTAGGTTCCTTCGGTCCTTAAAAACAATGTAACTGGACTTCATTAAGTAGCAGAGAAGTGAAGTATTTGCTGTCACTTTTACATCCAGCTGCTCCCATTGGTCTTTTCCCTAATCACATTTTTCTCTCCCCAGACTACGATGTCTGTGCTGAAGCTCCTTGCGAACAGCAGTGCACAGATAACTTCGGGCGAGTCTTATGCACTTGCTACCCTGGGTACCGCTATGATCGGGAGAGGCACAGGAACAGAGAGAAGCCGTATTGCCTGGGTGGGTAGAAGTGCGCATTGAGCTCATCCCCGGTTAAGGATGTATCCTGCTCTTTTAGGAGTCAGTTTAGATCTGAAACCTTTCTTGTTATCATTACTATTACAGAAGTAATGTGGGTTTTTTAAACTATGTTAAGGGTTTGTTCTCAGAACTAAAAGATCTAAATCCCCCTGAAATTATTAGGAGGTAGTACCTAAAACACGACATATGCACCCAAACACTTTGAAGTGCTGGGCTCATGTAATTTTCCCTTTATTAATTCCTCCTGCAGGCTTTGAGTCATACTTGGGGTTTTGGTCTGAGACCAGGGACATGGTTCTAACTGTAACCCTCAAAGCACTGTAACTGGGCCTAATTAGGAAAGAAATCATTGGAGTTTGGTTCAAATGGCCAATGTCTAATTCAGGACTGACCATTTACATGTGATGCCTGTCTGGCTGGTCCTGCCCTGCTCTGCTGGTTTGCTGTGCCAGGGAGCCAAGGTTTACAGGACAGAGCTTTGCTTGTGAGCTTTTCAATACAAAGAAATGGTCAAGCGATGTTCGCCAATAAAACATCAGATGTGTTAATAATAATAATACAGCAGTTTTCACAGAATGGACCTGCAATTACTCATTTATTTAACCATGAAATCTCCTGATATCTTCCAAGGAAGTCTTTTATTGTATTTGAGGTCTGAAACCTCCGGCTTTAGGACATTTTGAACTCTTGCTGCTCCCCAGATATCGATGAGTGCGCCATGAGCAATGGGACGCTGTGCTCTCAGATTTGTGTCAACACCATGGGCAGCTACAGGTGCGAGTGTCACGAAGGCTACACCCGAGGGGAGGACGGCAAGACATGCACCAAGGGAGACAAAGGTATATGACAGTGGGGGGGTAAAGGTCCTGGGCTAAAAGGACATCTAAAAGGTTGATCTGTCCTAAAATGGGAACTGCTCCCTACGCTACACTTAGAGCAGGGGGTCCGAAGCTGGGAATTAGCCGATGCCCTGGAGAGCCCAGGTTGTTCACAGGGCACCCAAGTGCCCATGGAGCAGTCCTGCTGCACACACTCCTCCTTCCCGGTTCATGAGCTGCACACATGCAGCAGTAAATCAGCAGTCACATCTATAAAGGAAGAGCACATTTACACTGAAGGATGTGGAAAGCAGAGTGGGTGAATGGTGAAACTTGCCATTACAGCCTCAGTTAGACTATTTCTGCTGGATCCAACTGTCCAAAGACATATCTTGCTCCAGTACCAACCTGGATTATACCTAGTTTGTGACACAGAGCTCAGGAAACAAAGGGGAAAAAAAAGCCACATGCTGAAACTTATAACCTTTCATTAATTTAACTTGTTAATTAAATTAATTTCAGCAAGTTTAATTTGTATTTATATGCCTGCATCTGAGATTAGCGAATGTCCCTGGGCCGGGTGGTTAGCGCCTTTGAGCACTCTGAGGCTCAGGAAAGCTGTGCCTGGGAATTCCACACACTTTTCAGGCATTGCTTAAATAAGTTGCTAAATTACATTGACTGACACTGAATTCTGCTGACCTGCAATTAGTTTGTGTGTATTGTGACTGTGGTCAGATTTTTTTCTCTTTTTAATGAAAATAATAGGTGATGGCTAAGGGGTAAAAGTGAGGGCTTGTACTTGCTTTTCACTGTTGGTTTCAAAGTATGTATGTGTGCTGTGTCTGAATTATTTTAAAGTTTCTGACCTCATCCCAGTTATTAAATTACAGAATTTAGAGTACTGCAGATTAAATACTGATAGGACAATTTAAAAAGAAAGAAAGAAGAGAACAACCTGTGCTCTGGATAAAAACTAACTCTCTTTTGACGAATGGTGGCTTACCCTGGGTTCGTCATTTAATGTCTGAACATATGTAACATTGGGTGCTCCAAATCCCACTGGATGGCCAGAGCAATTTGTAATTTTGATTTTCCTCTGAAAATGTGTAACTGGAGCCCCTCCATTAACTTTAGTTGTTCCTTGTAGTTTTGAAATGTTTGAGGTTTTTTCCTTATAAGTGTGAGGCAATCACAAAGGAAAGAGATATAATCTATACAGTCCCCTTGCTAATAGTTTTTTTTTAGTTAACTTTTTTTCTGGCTAGTTCAAATTTCCTGATAGAGTAATGTTCACAACATTCAGGATAACCAACCATTCAAAATATTCAAGGCTGTGAAAATATCCTAGTATTTGACAAACACCAGTTTTACAGTGAATGTACTTGACACATAAAAATGTCAGTTCCAGTAGTTAATCTGGAATGAAATACCCACAATCTCTCAAGATATATTCCAAATCAACTGTGCAAAGCAGAGAAGGATGCTTTCTGCTCTGTTACCTTCCTGTTAATTCCAGGTTAATGTTACTAAATGCCAGACTTCTGGTGCAAATGACAGAGGAGTTGACCATTGCTGTTTCACAAGGTTTGTGTCCATAACTCATCCCAAAGAAAGTCAAGGATTTCAGCAACGGTGAGGATCCGGCTGTAGCCACGCACCACCCCGTGGTCAGCCGCAGCCCTGCACCGCCCGGAGAGCATCGCATCTGAGCTGGAATTGCTTCCTAGTAAAGAGATTATTTGCTTTTCATGGTAGCTGGCACACTTAAATCTTATTTTAAAATTTATTTTGAGGGACATGAAAACACATGTATCCCTCTCTGGCTTTAACCACGTTGCATGTTTCCCAGGAGATACTCTTCATGTTTTCATTGTGCCATTCCTGAAGGGTGCAATCTAGGCACTTTTTTGGCTCTATAAGTGAGCTTGACTGAGAGCTCTGGGTTTGTTAGTGGGCACAAGAATAGGGAGCATTTTTCCTGCATCCGCAGTCGTGTTTCATTTGACAGAGACAATACAGCTACCCGCACTGAAGTAGGCAAATGAAACCATCTCAGCAGGCTGAGCCCAGATAATACAACACAGATGATCAGCTCAGCAGTCTCCGTGCAAGACCGCCTGCAGCACAGCCCCCCGCAGAGCTCTCCCCCACCAGCATCTCCTCCTCTTCCAGCGTCAGCAAGACAGAGTCTTCGAGCACATGCAAAGAAAACACATCACTCCTCTGAGCGGATCTCTCATTGATAGGCACCACAGGGCTCACCGGTGTCCCACCAAGATGAAAGGACCCCCATCAGCACAGCAACGTCACACGTGAACCAGACTTCATGCTTTGGAAAGCCTTCATAAAATGGGTCTAGTTTAAGCCTTCTCCAAAATAATCCTAGTTTCCTGGCGTAGGTCTGTGCAATGGAAACAGGCTATGTAAGTGCCTTGCTCAGTGCTGGCCAAACTGACCCCAGTAGGTGACCTCCGTATCTGCATCGTGTGTGGGTGGCTCTGTGTAATTGCTTCCTGCCCCCTCTGGCCTGTCCTAGGTGGCTTCTGGCTTTATCCATGCTTTATGCTGGCTTTATTCATAGTTTAGTCCTGGTACAGGATTGGATGGGGGTAGAGTGAATGTTTGATGGATGACTCCTTGCCTGGGCAAATCATCACCTCTGTCTGGTATGAGTTAGGGGGATTCCACCTCTCTCCCGGGACACAGCTCATGCTTGCTTGTGTGACGCTGTTGTACTTCTTCCTCCATCAAGTCAATCCAACTGGATTTGCAGAAATCTCACTGGTATGATATTTCCCAAACATGACCCCCCCCCGGCATTCATTGCCATGGATTGTTATAGCTCTGTTTTATCAAAACTTGTCAGCCCCATGTACCACGTCCTTCTGAAAGATAAACTGGATTTTGTAATGAAACATGAGGCCAAATTCACTGCTTCTTAATCTGCATGTAATTCCACTGATTCTAGTGGGATTGCATTAGGTTTCAAATAGCAGAGGCTCTGGCAGTTTTTTCCCCATGACCGTATGTTGCTTTCAGCAATGTTTCTTAACACAATGTGTGCAATAGATAACTATTGGTAAGATAGCTATTAAAAGAAATCTTGGTTAAGACTACTACCAAGCCCAAGCTTTATTGGAGTTTCAAAACAAAACAAAACATTTTTTCTAATGGCTCTATGTATGTGCATCTGTAAATCCTACACAGTTCCAAAAATGGGCATGTCAAAACACTGACTTTTTAAATGGAAACTGAATAATTGAAGAGGGAGGAAGAACTCCATGAGGGAGCCACAATATTGACTTGTGGTCAGGAGAAAACTTACCTTATATATCAAGAGGTGTCTTGATTACAGCATATCAATTCCTTGTTGGGGGAGGGGGGTGGTGGAAACCCTGTGTGCTGCAGATTCTTTGATTTATCAGAGAAAGACTTATGGGCAAAGAGGCTTTGAAAGAAATCAAAGGCGAAATGATTAACATTAGAAATACAGCAGTGAGGAAACCAGCAGATGCTGCATATTCAGGAATCTTCACACCAAGGCTGGACTACCTCTGGGAAGTGTTGCAACCAGGTAGTCTTGGAGCTATCATAGCTGTAATTTGGTGAAATTCTATTATATGCTATGTAGAGTTAATCAGGAAACCCCAAGTAGTACCTTTTGGCCTTAAATCTTTGAGCCATCTGAACACTGTATAGAAAGCTGTTCAGGTATTACCAAGCCAAGTGCTATCAGAAAGGGCTGGGAAGAGCAGCGTCCTTACTGCCATAACAATGCTAGATACAATAAAGAGGAAGAAGATTTTGACTTAAACCAGGACCACCTGCAGAGTTTTTCCATTATGGGACATGCTCTGAATGGTCACTGTTCAAACATGTCCAATAACCCTTCCAGGTAACATCATAAAAGGTCACACATCACATGCAGGGCCTCAATACACTTGATGCTTCTCAAGGCTACATGGGAAAGAAAACAAGCTCACCTAAAGTTTGCCAGTATGTGTCACAAATGTGTTTTGGAAACCACATTTCTCGTTAAGTGGACATCTTTTAAAGCAGTGCTTATTTGTCCAATGCATATAAGAATGCGACAAGGACAAAAAAATAACATTTGTGATATCTCTTACAGTTTGAATAATTTAATGGATTCCTGAAAAGATCCCATTCATGCATAGTATCAAGAGGTGTGACCCTTTCTCTTGTGTGGATTTAAATCCCTGACATTAATCTCAGTCCCCATCTGTGCTCAGGCTGATTCCATCACATGGAGGAATAGCCAGTGATGATAAAGAACAGTTTATGCAAAGTGAATGAAATGACCACAGTGTGAGGGATTTTACTGTAATTTATAGCATATGAAAATTTTCCCTTTGAGGAAGTGTAAATCAATTCAGATCTATAGGCTTAGTCTACCCTACACTCAAAGTTAAAACGGGTTCAAATCTATGGAGTTAGTCTACCCTACACAAAGAATAAAAGAAGGGGTGTAAACTTTTTCAGGTATTAAAAAAGAAATTCTTTGGGGACTGTTAACTGGAAACAGCTGCTTTGAAAATGAGCTCAGAGCTGTCCCTGCAAAGTTTCTCAGACTTACATAGCAATTCACAGTCAAAGAATTAATAATGGCAAGATTCTCTCTTCTTTTCACAGTCTGGGGAAATCTAACAACCTTCAAGTTGCTTTTGCAATCAGTTTATTAATTTCTTTGCTTTGGATCTTTATATTTGTTTTGGAAACCACTTTCTTTCAGCTGGGCTTCCTGAGAAATCTGAAAATGCGGCGAAATCGGGGACATGCTGTGCCTCTTGTAAGGAATTTCATCAAATAAAGCAGACAGTTTTACAACTGAAGCAAAAGGTATGAACGTTGATCAATCATGTCTTTACCAGACCTGCATGTTTTATGACAACTGAGGTTAAATTTAAGTATTCAGAACTGTCACTGCCATGTGGCTCTTGTGCCCATAAGGATGATAGCGATGTATTTTAAAATAATCTAGGAAGGGCATATTTTCCTTGTGTTTCTGTATTGCTTATAAGCAGATTGCTAATGAAACTCATGGAGCTGGGTTACCAAGCTCATGGTAGCAGAGCCTGGCAAACACCCATCCCAGTCAGAGCCCAGGATTTTTGGCAATCTGCGCTGGCTGCAGCTTTCCATTCATTCTGAATGCATGGGATTTTGGACTTGATCCACCTTTAGGGTGTGCAAGTGCAAGACACTCTGCAGATGCAGGAACGTGGAAGAGCATGATTTTGCATTAATAGGGTGCTGATGCAGGATTCTTGTGAAATGGGAGTTATGTGGGTAGACAAAAACATCACTAGCAAATATAGTAACTTTGATTTTTTTAAGAAGAAAAATCCTCAGCCCCAGCCTTCTTTGTTTTCACCTGTATCCTTGCAAGTACAGAATAATGCACTTAAAAACTTCCCCTGGCCTTTAACTTTAGTTGTTTCTATATGTGTACCCCTCTTTTGGGTAGAATTTAAATAAATCAGAGACCCACCCCAAGATTTGGAGAGTCAAGTGCAGGGGTGCGGGTGTAATGCCTTTTCTGGCGACATCTCCATTGAACATTCAGGTTCTCTCTAATGGAAATGTTCTGCAGGAATATTCTCAGCAATGCATGTTGACAGGCTGTAATTATCTCACCCGAGGTGCTCATTTAATTTCATTGTGTCAAAGCACAATTTGGTATGTTCACTTGTTGTATTTAATGTTATTCATTCAGTGTAATTTGTACCAGGAAGAAAGAAATCTGTTTCACTAAAAATAAATACACCGAGTTTTGAGATACTCATTATCACAAAAATCTCAAAATGTCATGTTTTCCTTCTGAGTCGGCATGAAGGCAGGTGTAGAAGTGACAGAATTTAATGTGTGATGAAAATTCTATTTCTCAAGCGAACAGTAGTAAACAGGTTAAAAGGATCCATGCTTTTGCATGGCTGTTTGTCCAGCCACAGTCCGTGATGCTGAGCAGCCTCAAGGTGTTTGCAGCAAGAATGGGGAAACTAATGGCCTGAGTGAATGGCAAGTTTTGCGTGTCTAACTTCCACTGTTAGATGCCTGTGTTCAGAACTCACTCCTGGAAAACTTAACACCCTGGATACCTGTTGCTGTGGGCACTTGTTCAGAAGCCAAACTAAGCAGCTCACTCTTGCCTCATAGCTAAGTCCTGTCATGGCCCATAATCTAAATTTCCCCCAGGTATCTTCCTAGTGGGACTTCATCTATTTGGCATCCTCAGAGGGTGTGCCTCACATAATGAGAGCTGGAAGAGGTGGTCCCTTGAGGCCTCTGGCGTTGTCTACCCCACAGAAAGGAGAGCTTTTCTCCATGTGAAAGGACATCTGGTCTTATGCTGTTTCTCTGCCCAGGGAGGCACACACCCTCGCGTTTCACTAGCCGCTACATGGCCAAGTTCTTCTGGGGAGGACGTCTCTCAATATGTGCGGTTGAAGCTGTTCTGTTTCACACAGAAAAATTCATTTCTGTCTCCAGAGAGACAGTTTATGGGAATGAGTCTTCATCTTGCGGTTAAGGCTTTCACATTTTATGAACTTTATGTAAAATTATGTTTAGCAGAAAAGCCTGTGAAGAATCCAAGCCAGCAAACCCCACAACTGGGAATTAGGGTATGCTTCTGGAAGTGGGAAGTGCGGTTTTGTGTCTCCTTAGAAAAGGACAGGGGCAAACTCAAGTCCTGCTACATCTGATGATGGTACCAATACCTTTTTGGAGGATTGTGACATCTATTCCAGATCCAGGACAGCTCTAGGATCAGGAACAGAAAGTCACCTTGTATGGTCATCCTGTGGGATGGACTGTCCTGATATAACAGGGGGCTGTGAGCAGTTCTAGGTTGATCTCTCAGAACTTCCTTGAAGGAAGAAGAGTGGAAAGCTGAAAAACAAGGGAGGGGGAGAGATATCTGACATGCTGACACACAGCCAACAATTAAAAAAAAAAATCAAGTAAGCTGGATCCTATTGCACAGACATGTGTAAACATCTTAATTAGAAAGCCATGTTCCACATCACTCCTGTCAAGCACTGTCAAAGTCATCTAAACCACAGATCTAGAAACTACCCAAACCTCCAGATACAGCATGCAATGCAACATATGGGAGTCTGGTTTCTAGTACTGTCTTTCTTTAAAATTTATCCTTGCTAGTATGTGCACGCACATGGAAAAAAAATATTTTCAAAGGTCCATTAAGATTTGGAGCTGGAGATGGTGAAAGCCAAGGTCACTCTGGACCAGGATTCAGTTCAGTTAAAAAGTGAAATAGAAATTAGGCCAGTGAGTATAGCCAATCCCTAAGAGGATGTGAGTCAACATCAGAAACACATGGTTTGGCCCCGGCGTACGTAACAACCATTTCCTGGCCAGAAGATATCAAAGAGCAGTGAGCGAGACCAGAGCCTGGGTATTTTGGCACTCCTAGTGTATGCCTGGAGTCCAGCTGACTCAGTGGGGAAGCATGTGTAGATGCTTTCACAGCAGCTATGTGATTTTTTTTTTAACTTACTAAGTTGTTACAACAGCCTTGCTGGCAGGAACAAGTCAATATTTAAGCAACAGAAAAGAATACACTTCCAAACCCTCTTCATGATGAGTCTTCAATATTAAATGCACCTTTTTACTCCAGCCTGGCCATCTGCAATATGAGCTGATGAGTATTCATGGCAGGGACTACATACTAAGTGATGTCTATTTATCAGCTAGGATAACAATAGATCCCCAAAATAGGATCTGGTCAGAAATTTAAGTGCAAGCTCTAAAGAGGACATCAATTAATCTGTTAATCAACCGTGGCCACCCCTAAGGAGAAACATCGATGACACTGAAAATATTCTCAGAATAACTGCCCAAAATGTAATGCTCTCAGATAGTCACAGAATTTAACTCTGTGTCTGGGTTTTAGCGTGGCAGTGCAGAGCCCTTGGTTGATTTCTGTAACATAGAACCATAGAATCACAGAATGATTCAGGTTGGAAGGGACCTTAAAGCTCATCCAGTCCAACCCCTGCCATGGGCAGAGACACCTCCCACCAGACCAGGCTGCCCAAAGCCCTGTCCAACCTGGCCTTAAACGCTGCCAGGGAGGGGGCATTGACACCCTCCCTGGGCAACCTCTGCCAGTGTCTCACCACCCTCACAGTAAAGAATTTCTTCCTAATATCTAGTCTAAATCTACCCTCTTCCAGTTTAATGCCGTTTCCCCTCATTCTATTGCTACCTGCGCTCTGTAAGAAGTCCCTTCCCAGCTTTCCTATGGGACCCATTCAGGAGCTGGAAGGCTGCTATAAGGTCCCCCTGGAGCCTTCTCTTCTCCAGGCTGAACAGCCCCAACTCTCAGCCTGTCTCCATAGTAGAGTTGCTTCAGCCTCTGACCATCTCTATGGCTCTCCTCTGAACCACTCCAACAGCTCCATGTCCTTCTGATATTAGGGGCCCCAGAACTGGACACAGTACTCCAAGCGTGGTCTCACTAGAGTAGAGCAGATGGGCAGAATCACCTCCTCACCTTGCTGGCCACACTTCTTTTGATGCAGCCCAGGATGCAGTTGGTCTTCTGAGCTGAGAATGCACATTGCCGGCTCATTTTGAGTTTTTCATTGACTGACACCCCGAAGTCCTTCTCCTCAGAGCTGTTCTCAGTCCATTCTCTGCCCAGCCTGTATTTGTGCTTGGGATTGCCGCTATCCAGGTGCAGGACCCTGCACTTGGCCTTGTTGAACTTCATGAGGTTCACCTGGGCCCACTTCTCCATCCTGTCCAGGTCCCTCAGGATGGCATCCCTTCGCTCTGGCACATTAACCTCAACCACCCAGCTTGGTGACATCAGCGAACTTGCTAAGGGTGCACTCAATCCTGCTGTCAATATCATTAACGAAGATATTAAACAGCACTGGTCTCAGTACAGACCCTTGAGGGACACCACTTGTCACCATCTTCCATCTGGACATCGAGCCATTGACCACTACTCTCTGGATGCAACCATTCAGCCAATTCCTTATCCACTGAACAGTCCACCCATCAAATCCATACCTCTCCAACTTAGAGAGAAGGATGCTGTGGGGAACCATGTCAAAGGCCTTGCAGAAATCCAGATAGAGGACATCCATAGCTCTTCCCCTGTCCACTGATGTAGTCACTCCATTGTAAAAAGCCACCAGATTGGTCAGGCAGGACTTGCCCCTAGTAAAGCCATGCTGGTTGTCTCAAATCACCTCACTGTCCTCCATGTGCCTCAGCAGAGCTTCCAGGAGGATCTGTTCCATGATCTTCCCAGGCACAGAGGTGAGGCTGACACCTCACATAATGGAAATTTTGCAGCATGATGGTCCATGCAATCTTCCATTCATATTCAGCCAGAACCCTGCTCTGGCACCTCTGGGAAACAAAACTTGGCAGTGACCAGAGCCGGCCACTGGACCTCCTTGTGCTGGTTCCTGGCCAATGTGCCTATGAGAGCCTTCAGCGACTGAATTTGCCCCTTTAGCCCCAGGTGTGAGGTGCTGTGAACCATGGAGTAGCCCTTTATCTTCAGCAGCCCCATGCTTTGGTGTGTGCTGCAGTGGCTGGGGTCCTCAGAAAGCTGCAGGGTTGTTGGTAAACCAAACAGATGTTTTAGTTTGGAAAAACAAAGATGACAGTGCAAGGGGCACAGCAGGAGGTGTGCTGGATCCCCAACTTCTGTGTGAGCAGATTCATAGGAGTAAGCACGTAAGAAACATCCTGTGGGGCTTCTGTGAAGTGCTGACCTCATCCAGTCACTGATTTCTCTGAGGATGGAGTGAATTTACCAAATTCATGTAAGACTTACATCATGCCACTAAATTTGCCTTTAGTGCAGTCATCTTGTCTTTGGAACAGCAATGCTCTCCAAACCCTGAGTCACAAATGGCTGATAAATCCTTGTATTCCTGTCATCACATTTTGAATTCCAGTCTGAAAAATTGAACTGGTGTTTCAGAAATGCCACCAGGAATTATTTCAGCATTTCTAACTTTTTTTTTTCTCACTTTTGCTTCCTTTGGAACTGTTCTGTGCATCCAGTCCCAAACTGGAAGCAGCACTGATTACCCTTAAAGAGCATTCCTTAATTTAGAATGTTTTGACAAAAGTAATACTGGGTACTGCAAATGCATAGCTTTTTTTTTCCCTGTGCGTTACTAACATTAGGTTTGCACTAAGGGCAGGAAAGTGTATATCAAATAATTACAGAAACACATGGGAGTCTTGAAAACAGTGCAGTGCAGGGAATTCCAAATAGCTGATTAAAAGCATTGTCAGATAGCAGGAGTAATCATGTATTTTATTTAATGTGGCTCTCCCACACAAATGTTGCAGAATCCAGCATCAAATTACCCAGAGAGCAAATTCATTCAAGGAGCAACAAAGCTGACCCAGGGATGGATCTGCCCTGGTGTTGCTGAAATGGCTCTTCAGTTGTATTTGGCAAAGCAAAATTCCCAACTCGACATGCAGCCACTCATCACTAATAAACTTCTTTCCTCACTGCAGACCAGCCTCCTGGCTTGTCTTGTCATCTCCCTTCAGCTGCCTCTGGAGAGACTAAATGTTAGCAGAATTTTTCTGAATATGTTTAATTATTAAATATATTCAATCTGGGAAAATTAATGTTTAATGGATAATTTAACATCTGATTAATGGATGATGGCATTTAAACCATAGTGTGCAATTGTTCTTACATTCTCACTTAATTTAGCTTTGTGTCCCCATGCAGAGCAGATCCAGATCTGTTGGGTTAAGTAGTATGGTAAAAGGGCCAGATCCACAAAGGATTTGGGGCTCTCATTGAAACCTATGAAAAGGTAGTGGCTTGTGCACCTATGAATGAGAACTTAAGTATCAGAGCAAAATTTTGTCCTGAGAAGGGGCAGTAAATAATTAGAGGAAAATTCAAATTAGGAAAAAGAAGTTTCCTGAAAAGATCCAAACAGTTGTGAGACTTCAGTTTTTGACACTTGTTGCTGTGTATCTCTTGAATTTCTCCTACCTTCTATTTGGACTGACTTGCAGTATTTCCACGGTGACTTGAAAGGTGAACAGCCTCACAGGAGACATCAGGGTTTCTACAAGGTTCTGGTACCAGGGAAAGGAAAGTACCAGAAATAATAAATGTCTTAAAATCAAATGGTGACATGTTTTTCATGTGGCATCTTTCAAGTCTGGGTGACCTCCTGGGTATATGAAACCTGAGGTATGGATCATTTCTAGGATCCTCTACCCAGAGCTCATGCTACACACACCCACACCATGTGTGGAAGACAGGAGGGTACCATTTCTGCCAAACCTGACTTGTCTCCATGGGTCACCCAAAACATCCCGTGGAAAGGCATTGTAGACTATTACTGTCCATGACAATGTTTCCTCATCAGATTTCTGCAAGGTAGTCAACTGGAAAGATGTACAGGTAAGATGTAAGAGGCTCCAGGCATCCTTCCACCTGGTTCTGACTATCTGTAAGAAGGTCCCATATGAGGGTGAGGGAGCCAGTTTTCTGTGGGACCACAAGATATGGAAGGACCTTCAAAAAATCTTCATGTTCATACTTGAAAAGAATCGAGTTGGCCAGCTTAGGAGTAACTGCTGGCATAGGTTTCAACAGTCACTTTTTTTTCTGATTATTTCAATGACGTATTTAAATATGCTCTTCGTCTACATGAAAGCTTAACCAGGAATGTAATTTATTCAGCTGAATGATGAAAAGCTTACAGTGATTTTTGGTTTTGGCAGGTTGCGTTGCTACCAAATAATGCTGCTGATCTTAGCAAGCAAATAACTGGTGAAAAAGTGCTTGCATCTAATGCATATATCCCTGGCCCCCCAGGGCAGCCTGGCCAACAAGGCCCTCCAGGTAAGATACAGACCAGAGGGATGTGAATGTGCAATAGTGCCATGAATAAAAATTATGAACTTCAATCTTTCAGTGTGATAGGATTGAATGTGTTTCATATTTTTATTATTATTATTATATTTGTGTTTGTGCTAAATTTAAAAAGAAGAACTTTCTGGTCATCATGGTTAGCCTCTGCCAACTGTCTAACATCATCCATTGTGTCTTAGTCTCCATATGTTTTGTGGCATGCAACCTGCGTTTGTCCTGTATGTGTTAAATTTCTCCCTCTTCCTAGGATACCTCACTGGCTTCAGTTGTCATTTCCTGTATTTTGATTCTGTCTTAAAACACTTCATTTCATTTCAGGAATACCTATTGCTTTAGCTCTGTCTGTCAAGTGCAGAAAATCTGCTTTCAGTTTACGGAGTTTTGTGCCAACTGTTTTGTTTTCCCTTGTCTGGTTTTACAAGGATTCATTCGCTGGTTTTATGTGTGTTCCAGATTCAAAGGAATCTGAAAAGTAAAACTCCTCTCACACCTTCTTTGCTAAGGTATAGTTTGAAACAATGAGAAAAGCAGAGAGTTCCAAAAGCTCTAACCTAAGCCAGACACCTTGGAGCTTGCAGCCAGTGGTGCTGAAAATTTTGCAGGCCTTGTTCAATGCAGATCTAATTTTGGGTTAGCAATAAATCCAAGGAATTTTAGCATTGTGCCATATTTCAGGAATATTCTTACTGAGGACGAGCAGATATTCCAGACGAGGTTTGATTTACTGCCTACTGAACTGCCTCCCATGTATCCCCACTTCTGGAGTCTTGCGTTGGTTTTTGAGTCTTTATGTCATTTTCTTGGAGGATGAGTATCTTCAGTTGTCAGTATATCGTAACTGTAAGGACAATGTGGTTAGAGCTTCTGCGTCAGACTCTGGAGCACACAGTGCGTCACCTTGCAGTCTCTCTATCCTAGGCCTGACCCTGCCTGTCCTCCACCTGGTTCCCCCATGACTGAGCTGTCCAAGGTACTGTAGAATTGTCTCTTCTGCCTGAAAACCGCCTCTGCTCTTCTTCTCCGCTGCCCTGCAGCTGGGTGGTCTTCAGGAGGAGTCCGAGAGGTTAATCGCTGAACTTGATTTCACTCCTTTTGAAAACCCTTACTGTACATATTCTGTCCTGCT
>NW_010198466.1:60941-69397 GCF_000695765.1 Mesitornis unicolor
CCTTTTTACTCTCTGCCTTTCATGTTCTCTTTTTCATGCCTTCAGTAAGAAAAAAAGTACTTTGCCCTCTCATTATAAAGCAGTTCAGCTAGTGACACTTCAGTGGTCTTTATTTTGTGCAAAGGTTGTACTGTTTTGCTTTTCATAGTGTTTCTCGTGAGCTAAACATACGCTTTGTTTCCTGTGTGCTTCATAAAAACTAACATTTTCTGCTGAACAAGCAGAAGCTGAAAAGGATATAAAGCAAAATGGAAGAACAGAGCCTTTTTTGCCCCTGAGACAGTGGCTACCATACTGGGCAAAAGAGAGGTGCAACCCACCGCTGAAAAGGGCTTGCTTCGGTGTCAGTGATGTAGATGGCTTCGACCCAACATTCCCATGAGTTTTCTGAGGTTTTCTTTTTAAGAGATGTTTCTCAAATGTGACCTTGTTCTTCTCTTCTTTGTGTGAAAATCAGGCATTTCTGCTTTTCTTTTCATTTTGAGTCTGTGTCCCTAACCACCTGGCAGTGGCAATCTTGGCTTCTTTGTCTACACAAGGTTTAATTGTTGTGTGAACATCTCTGTGACAAGGAGTAATGTTGTCTCCGATTATTGCTGTGTTGGTTGTGTTGTTGTGGATTTGGGTGTGTTAAAGCAACCAGTCCATTGGGTGGTTCAAAAAATGATCAGTCTCCCTTGCTTGCACTGATGACATATCCTGAAGGCTTTCCCTGGCAGATAACCTCTGCTCTTGATTGCAGGAGCTCCAGGACCAAAAGGGAGTCAAGGAGTTCCTGGGTCACCTGGACCTCCGGGACAGCCAGGCCCTCGTGGATCAATGGGACCTATGGGCCCATCTCCAGACATATCACATATTAAGCAGGGCAGACGGGGCCCTGTGGTCAGTATTCTCATCTTCCATTGTGCATTGCACAATTGGCCTTAGCTGCACAACTTCTCATGTCCTTGTGAACTCTTTCTTTTCTCTTGCAGGGCCCACCAGGAGCCCCAGGGAGAGATGGTAGCAAGGTGAGGAGAGGTACTGTTTTCCATCATGTGGGCACATGCACATGTGAAGTGCATGTGCTAGAGAGATGCTCTACATGCTTGTAGTCTCACTCTTTACTATCTCATTTCATTTGCTAAGCTGAAAACATCCTGTTGTCCCATTCTCTCTTCTGCTATTTTGTGCTTGCCATTCCTTGTGTCTTGCAAATAGCTCTGCCAAACAGTCTCCTGTCCTTTCTCTGCAGCATTCTTGGGTTCTCTGTGAAGACACATAGATGCTTTAGTCCATTTAATTAGACTGATCTTTTGTCAGTTCCTCCTTTTAGCTGGTTTGCTTCTTACTGTCTAGGAGAAATATCAGAAGTGCCCCAATCTGCTCCCACTAGAATCAGTGGCAATTGCCTTGCATTCCTCCTTCACTTTCTTTTCTTTTTCCAAGCAAGTGTAAGCTGATGATCCTTGATCTGGGGACAGTAAGTAAGGGAGTCTGCAGAAGCAAACTGTGATATTTTCATTTCCATTAGTCACAGAAAACTAACTGACGTGGTATTGATTACAGGGGGAGCGAGGCGCACCAGGACCAAAGGGGATACCTGTAAGTATTGCTCACAGAAGGAATTTCCACAACAGAGGGATGTTGACTACTAACAACAGGTCAGACAAAAGGGGATAAAAAGCCCTCTCTTGTGTCAAGAGCACAGTGAAAGATACTTTACATGCACAGAAAATGTTATTGGAAAGGAAGTAATTACCTGTTTTCATCCAAGTGTTTTTGCCTACACACCTCTTCCCTTGCTGGGGGTGACACTGAGGTCAGTAAGTGCATTTTAGCCCTGCAACAGTGGTGGGACATCCTCAGAAGGCAATAGCATGAGGTCCTATTCGAAGTGGTAGTTTGTACAGTTCAGCCAGAACTCCTGATGGGATCCCTGGAACCTTTTAAAATCCTGTCCCTCGTCTCTCTCCGGGATTTGAGAAGCTATAGGCTTTGAGCAAGTCATCAGGAGAAGGATGAGTATTTAAAACCTGTTTTCAGGTGAAATTGTTTAAAAATTTATATCTTACAGTGTTTTCTCATTGGTGGAATGGTTTTTTAAGAGTGAGTTCAGCAGAATGTCCTCACTATTAAAGAGTGTACTTTACTGTGTGAAGTCACAGAATCACAAAATGGTAAGGGTTGGAAGGATGGCCTCTGGAGATCATTTAGTCCAACCCAGCTGTCAAAGAAGGTTCACCTGTAGCAGGTTGCACAGCATCACACCCAGGTGCGTTTTTAACATCTCCAGAGAAGGAGACTCCACTACCTCTCTGGGCAGCCTGGTCCAGTGCTCTGTAACCCTCACAGTAAGGAAGTTTTTTTCTCATGATCAAATGGAACTTCCTTCATTTCACTTGATACCCACTGCCGCTTGTCCTGTTGCTGCACACCACTGAAAAGAGTCTGGCCTCATAATCTTGTCACCCACCCTTTAGATAATCATAAGCATTAAATAGATTCCCTCTCAGTCTTCTCTTCTTCAGGCTAAACAGACCCAGCTCTCTCAGCCTTTCTTCATAAGAGATGCTCCAGTCCCCTTATCATCTTCATAGCCCTCCACTGGCCTGTCTCCAGTAGTTCCTTGTCTTTCCTGAACTGGGGAGCCCATAACTGGACATGGTATTTCAGATAGTGCCTCACCAGGGCAGAGGACAGGGGGGAAAACCTCCCTCGACCTGCTGACCACACTCTTCTTAATGCACTCCAGGATGCCATTGGCCTTCTTGGACACAAGGACACATTGCTGGCTCATGGTTATCTTGTCACCAGCCAGGATGACCAGGTTCCACTCCCCAGAGCTGCTTTCCAGCGGGTCACCACTAACCTATACTGATGCATAGGGTTATTCCTCCACAGGTGCAGGGCCCTACACTTGCCTTTGTTGGACTTCATTAAGTTCCTCTTGGCCAAACTCTTCAGCCTGTCCAGGTCTCACTGAATGGCAGAACAGCCATCTGGTGTTATCAGCTAAAGTCAGCTAAAAAGAAATGATGATTTTCTAAAATCATATCAAATCAGATGGATACTCTCTGCATTGTAATTACCAATATATTTAGGAAGCGATGACAGCAGCGAATTTACCACACTGAAAAGATAGCTTTGAAATACCAGCATTCTTGAGAAAATGTTTTCAATAAAAAGTAATTATTGATTGATTAGTCATTCTAGGAATGTGATTTCTATTGGTGTAATAAGAAGGAACACTGGGAACCAAGATTTATTTCCTCTATTCCCATGAGGTGTCAAGATACTCTTAGGAGGCAGATATAGCAAGGGAATTGTTGAGTAATAAAAGGTCTGAGCATCTTGTAAATGTAGGCTCTGTCTGCAAAAACATCTGCCTTCTTTTGAAAATTGTTTCCTGAGCAAGTTGATTCAAAACCAGACCATTAACTTCAGGCAATTGATATGAAGCAGTGTTTTACTGAGTTACCCCTGCATAAGTAATTATATCAACCTGCTGAAAACTGTAAGAATGAAGTGGATTATTATTAATAAATATGCCTTGTGACTGCAGGGCCCACCAGGTTCATTTGATTTC
Source organism: Mesitornis unicolor (assembly GCF_000695765.1). Taxonomy (NCBI): domain Eukaryota; kingdom Metazoa; phylum Chordata; class Aves; order Mesitornithiformes; family Mesitornithidae; genus Mesitornis; species Mesitornis unicolor. Next base: position 64,510 of record NW_010198466.1, read on the forward strand.
CTATTGCTGATGATGGCAGACATCCGAAATGACATCGCTGAGCTGCAGGAGAGAGTGTTTGGACACAGGACTCACTCATCAACAGAGGAGTTTCCATTACCTCAGGAATTTACGAACTATCATGACACAGTAGATTTTGGATCTGGAGAAGACTACAAACCACGAGCAGCACCCAGAGACTCCAGAATACAGAGGGCAGCCCATCCTTAGCTATCCCTACTGAAAAATAGAGTCCCTTTAGAGTTCTTAAATATAAAAATGCACTGACAATGTAAAAAAAAAAAATAATTCCTAGTTTTCTCTCTGCGTTTTTCCCAACCATGCTGCCTGTGCTATAGCTTTCCTGGTTCATGATGGCCTCCTTGCAACAATTCCACACCATCAAGTCTGCACTGTGCGTTGTACCTAGACTATCAAGAAAACATTCCTAGTGCATAATACGACTAAGGCACACTCTAGCTAATGGCACAAACCACTGCATTTCGTCTGCCTACCTTGCATTCTGTGTCCAAATGACCCAGTGCCCAAATTTTGCCAGGGGTAGAGGAGTAGCTGAACATCATCCCTGAATGATGTCAATAATGAAAACCGTGGCCCACAGTTACTTTATACAAGTAAATATATATTACAGAAAAAGGCAAAAAAATGTGGTGAAGCAGTGATACAAGGACGTTGCTTCTTAATCTAGTAATTTGGATTCGTGTTGCTAGAGTATCTTTCAAAGATAGCTGAAAAGATGTGTTTTTCCCAGACTAACATTACTTTTCCCTTACCATTGCCCCCTGCCCAGTGTGAAGGCCAGCTCCCTTCCCCAACAGATTCATGCTGGATACATTACACAAAGATGAGCAAGAGAATAGGGGATATATAAAGCAGGATAACCAGGCATAAGTGAATCAAGTAGGCTTATTGGCAAGCACAAAATCAATCCCAGCCTTGCAGAGAGAAAGAGATTCGGATTCTGACCTCCTGTAGATGCATGTCTTCCTTGGGGAAATGCTCAAGTCCAAGTGAAATCAAGACCAGAGAGAGGCCTCATGTTTGCAAAGAGCTTCCTTCTGTTTTGTTCCTCTTCTGCACGAGACCAACCTAAATGACATTCATGGAACTGGAACACAGAGTTGCAGTGTATTTGGCTGGGTGTCTGAGGAGTAGGATTAGGTGCAGGAGTGCACATGACAAAACATTTTGACTGGTACGAGGATGGCTAACGTGAGGTACTGCACATGGGATCCTGTATTTGTGAAGGGGGATAAAAGGGAGTGCCCTTTTTTTTTACACTGGAAAATTGGATGCACAAGTTAGACCATACCTCATGGATGATGCGTGTTACCATTTCTTTTGGATTACCACAGCTGCTGAGGACTTTGCCACGCTTAGAAGATAAAGGAGTATATTAAGCTCAAAACTTCAATGTTTTATCTGTGTAACTGCCACTTCTACAGTATGTTTAGTGCTGGGTCATGTCCATGTTACAAATGCAAAGAAAAACTTCTTACTTTGCCATGTTTTTCAGGGCTTGCATGTTCTAGTAGAATAAATACAGGTAAAAATATAAGCAGGTCCTTTTCAGATAACCCATAAAGGTTTTTTATTCCTTTCCATATTCACTGAGCCAAAAGATAGTTGGTGTAATCCCTACACTACCAGTACAGGTCATGTTGTACAAACAGCTGGCTGTCTAGACCTTTTGTATCTTTTGTGGATTATCTTAAGAGGACGTGTTCATGCCTGTTATTGTTTCCCAACTCCTTGCTATCACTATGCCACAAGCAATGGCAATAGCTTTAAGAACATTAACACTCTGTATTCCTCTTCACCTTACACGTATATATCAATACTTACACAGCAATGACTAAGTCACAGGGGTGGCTTAGAAAAAATGATAATGCTCTCACGCTGTGGTCTTTGGGCTTCTCCTCTGGGAGGAGCTCTGACAGCAGCTGCAGATCCAAGTAGTCTTGTGAACTAGGTAATAAGGGGATCAGTGGGACTTGGGGATGGAGCTTGTGGTCAACAGAGGGATGGTCATACACACAGCAGGCTGAAGGAAACCTTTAAAATAGCATGAACTGAGGCATTTATGTCTTTCTTAATTTCAAGCAGGCAACTGGTTATAAATAATGTCATTCATGAGCATGCAATTATAAGTAGGTTTGTTAAATGTTAATTGTTATATTTGTAACTCTTGCAAATTATGTAACTCTTGCATTTATTTACCACCACACTACATCACCTGCTGGATCAGGTTGATTCCCACTGTAGAATTGGTAGCTCCAGGATTTTTGACCATTAGATACTGAATAATGAGTTAGATGAGTCACTTCCTACATACCAACTAAATTCTATTGCCCACAAGACGATGTGTTCTAAAAAAGGCACTTATTTTAGTTCTAAGGTCTGCTTTTCCAAATACAGACAAATACCAAACTAGAACTTCCTACAGTTTGACCATCAGATTCAGGGTAAGTGACAATTTCCCTGTTGTGCATAAGTATCTAGGGAAGGGAAATTCTGAGACTGGGCCAGGAAAGTAGATAAAATACATGCTTCATGTACAGAAAGCTATGCTACAGACTCATGAACACAAAATATGGCACACGTTTACATGCCTTTCTGAATGGAAACCTCAATAACTTCCCTTTCTGGAGTCTGCATCACTGATTTTCACAGCCCAGAGATAGGTTTCCAGCAGATGTGCTTACTCTGTAAAAAAAAATTAAGAAAAGTGCTCCTTGGGTTTGCTCTTGTGCTTTGCCCTCCTTCTCCCAGACTCCCTGCCCCAAAGCTGTTGGCTGAGTCCCAGCAGCACGGAGGGGACACTGTGGTAAAGACTGAGTCCACCCAACGTGACACAGGAATTCCTGCAGCAAGGGGAGCCCCTCTGAGCACAGCTGGCTGGGGAGGTTCAGCCTCCTGCCTGCGTCTGGCTAAGATCTTTGCATAGACCGTTCTCATTTCGTTTCTGATTAATTGTATGATAACGTTCATAACACATTGTATCAGAAACATTTCATTAGGATTTCTCGATAAACACTCAGATAGAAAAGTGACATTTTCTTCAGCACACCCAAAGTTTTGTAAAGCTAGAGCAGAGGAATAATTTCCAGTCTTAAGCTTTGTTACCAAGTAGCCAGGGAAGTCATTACCTTGTAAATTATTTATTACTCTGTGGCTCCAAAAATAACAAACTCCCCCAAGAGTCCAAAATAAGAATGTAGAAAGATCTACAATCATGCCTAGTTTCACTACAAGGCTCATGCACATGACAACTTTGTTTCATATAAATACTATGTATAATTTTATTAGAAAGAAATATTACTTTGATGTTAAGACATCGAGTTATAAGCAGAAGGATAATAAAGAATTTGTTATTTTATTAATATTAGAAATATATTTAATGGAAGCATTTGCAAGAGTGTGTAATGATGGGAAAATGCTGGTTGTTAATGGGTTTAACAAATTTGTACAGCTTGGAAGATGTTTTCTTTCAACGCTGTGCCAAGTACAGTATATAGGATTAGTCTTTCTTGCAAAGCTGGGATACTGACACAGAAGAATTCCTGCATAATCCAGCTAAGTCAGGAAAAGGAGAGGAAAATTGATTGTAAATGGAATTAAGGTAATGCCTGGAGTTATTGTTGGCATCGCAGTTTGTGTGACTTTCTTCCTAGTAGTAGTTCAGAGTTAATATGCTAAGCCCCAGAGAAGCAGCAAAAGATGGGGGTGGGGTCCAATAATTTGTTAATTTCACATTAAAATCCGTATGTTTGTTCCTATTACACATTCCAGTAACTATAATGTTCACTTTATTTATATATGAAATACTAAAATGTGTATAAAATGATTGTGATTTTATGATGTATTCATAACAACAAAGATATTTTTTCTTACCCTGTTGGTAGTTGCTTTTGTTACACATCCTTTCTCCGAAATACAGAAATATTGGCTGGAAGAAGCAAGTAGCAGGAAACCTCCTTACACTGCCTTGTAGAATTTTTCTTGGATCTGAACTATATGCACTGCCAGGAGGAGTATGGGGGCATGATTTCTTGCAGAATAGGGCAGATTTCTGTCTTAGGCTCTACTAGACGTTGCCTACCTGGACTTTGGTGGAGCCTTTTACACCATTTCCCATAGCATAGGAGAGGCTGGCTGCACATGGGTTGGACGGCATGTGCCTCACTGGGTAGAATGCTGGCTGGATGGCCAGGCCCAGGGAGTTGTGGTGGGTGGACTTAGGTCCAGCTGGTAGCTGTCACAAGTGATGTTCCCCAGAGCTCAGTACTAGGGTCACTTCTGTTTAATATCTTCATCAATGACGTGCGTGATGGAATCAAGTGCACTCTCAGTGGGTTTGCAGATGACAGTGGGTTGGGTGGGAGCGTTGATCTGCCTGGGGGCAGACAGGCTCTACAGAGGGACCTGGACAGACTGGATCCATGGGCTGGGACCGGTTGCATGGGGTTCAGCAAGGCTGGGTACCAGGTCCTGCACTTGGGTCACAACAGCCCCATGCAACACTGCAGGCTTGGGGAGGAGTGGGGCTGGAGAGCTGCCCAGAGGAGATGGACCTGGGGGTGCTGGTTCACAGCTGGATATGGGCCAGCAATGACCCCAGGTGGCCAGGAGGGCTGACGGTATCCTGACTTACATTAAGAGTAGTGTGGCTGGCGGGACTAGAGAGTGATCATTCTCCTGTACTCAGCACTGGTGGAGCAGCACCTTAAGTGCTGTGTTCCATTTTGGGCCCCTTATTGCAGGAAGGACATAGAGATGCTAGAGTGTGTCCAGAGAGGGTGGCAAGGCTGGTGAGGGGTTTGGAGTGTAGGTCTTGTAGGGAGTGGCTGGGGAGGTTGAGGTTGTTTAGTCTGGAGAGGGGGAGACA
>NW_010198466.1:69410-69675 GCF_000695765.1 Mesitornis unicolor
CGCTCCAACTACCTGAAAGGAGGTTGTAGTGAGGTGGGGGTTGCTCTCTTCTCCCTGGTAGTTTGCAACAGGACAAAGGGTAATGGCCTCTAGTTGTGCCAGGGGAGGTTTGGGTTGGATATTGGGAGGAATTCTTTTACTGGGAGGATTGTCGAGCACTGGAGCAGGCTGCCCAGGGGGGTGGTTGAGTCACTATCCCTGCAGGTGTTTGGAAGACAGCAGATGTCATGCCTGGGGACATGGTCTGGTGGCAGACTTAGTAGGG
>NW_010198467.1:0-6251 GCF_000695765.1 Mesitornis unicolor
GAACCAGCCTTCAGGAACTTTATGCAAGAGACGCGGATGAAATACCAGAGAAGAAGCAACCCGAACGAATGAGACCTGCAGAAACAGAGGGTCTGGAACCCCTTGTAATGGAGTTAAAGGAACAGCATAAAGAACCTGCATGGAACCACACGTGAAGTCTTCTCTCTGTGAACGGCTTCCTCTGACACATTTCTTCCTGCAGTAACTGTTGGCCATATGAGTTGAAGGTCTCGTATCCAACTGACTGCACGTTTGGGCATCTGTCACTGTGACTTCCTGAAGCTGAAGGAACCAGGTAGCGCTTTCTTTCGCTCTGGATTCTTCAGATGGTGCGTGCTGAGAGCTTGGATTTGGGCTCTGTCAGCGTTAGCATCTGGACCAACACTGCTCTGCAGAAGTGTGCTCTGCTCACCGTGTGCGCACAGGCGCGAGGGAAATCTCCGCTGCATGAAACTGCATCAACCCAGTGTTTGATGGTTTGGGTTTAATTAAATATATTTTATGTACTAATCAACGTGCAGTGGTTAATAGCAGACTTCATTTCACTGTTCTAATGTGAGACTTCTCCTGTGCTCACAGCCCACCCGTACGGATGCACAAGCAAATGCATCGTAGTTACATTACACGGGCACAAAACCGATGCCTCCTAGGAAGATCTCAAGTAAAGAAAGTTCCCAGGAGGGAAAGCAATAGAAAGAATCTGGATTGATTTGGCTGAGTGTGCATGGCTGTTCCCCTAAAAGTTCCTCTCCAGCTTTCCTGCACCCCTTCAGGTCCTGGAAGGCTGCAGTGAGGTATCCCCAGAGCCTTCTCTTCTCCAGGCTGAACACCCCAACTCTCTCAGCTGTCTCCAGAGCAGAGCTGCTCCAGCCCCTCAGCATCTCCGTGACCTCCTCTGGACTCCAACAGCTCCATGGCCTCTGCTGGTGGGGCCAAGAGCTGGACCCAGCCTTGCAGGGGGGTCTGACCAGAGTGGAGCAGAGGGGCAGATTCTCCCCCTCACGCCTGGACACGCTGTGGGGATGCAGCCCAGGACAGGGTTGGTTTCTGGGCTGTGGGTTCACATTGCCGGCTCATGTCCAGCTCTTCATCCACCAGAACCCCCAGGTCCTCCTCGGGGATGATCTCGCCCCCTTCATCCCCATCCCCTGTTGATTCTGGGGATTGTTCCAGCCCAGGTGCAGGACCTTGGTGGTGTTGAACCTCACGAGGTTCACATGAGTTCCCCTGGTTCCTCTGGTAAGCAGCTCCCTGTCGCCGTGCCCTTACAGACACGCACATACCTGCTCCCCCTTTTCTGATTGTCCCTGGATCAGGGACAGGGCATGGCCAGACAACCCATTAACATGTGAGTGGAGCCATTTCTCCCCTGATCCTTCTCTTTCCAAGGCTTGCTCCTTCTCAAGCCACTCTGCTGCCGTGCTTTCCAATCCTTAGTCCCCTCAGTGAACACCCCACAGTAACTTCTGTGCAATCCCTAAAAGATCTTCCCCTGTGTCCCGTATCGGGTCCCATAACGGCGCTGGAGGCTGCGCGGCGCCTGGGGAGCCTCTGCTGGGTCACAGCCCTGGGTGTCACCATGGGCTGCAGTGACGGGTGACAGCTCTGGGACAGCCCAGGAGGAGCAGTGGGGACACGGGGACTCCCATCACCGATCCCTCACCTCTGCCCAGGGCCGAGCTTTTCACCATGCAACCTGCCAGGGAGCCATGGTCAGTTTTGGAGGAATGCTCTAAAACCAGGACAGAGTTTGGTAGCTTGAGTCATTTGCAGGATGATCTTTTGTGGGCCAGCAGCTGGAAGAGAAGTTTTTCTGCTGATTTTGTTATAGTCACGAGAAAATTCTGGCCGATTAAAGTAGGCATTTGTTTCAGCAGTAGAGCTAAAAGAGCACTTTGACCCATCAAGGTCAAATTGAACCCAACCAGAGTGGGTTGATGATTATGTAGTTAGAACAGGTTCTGTTCAAACCACAGAGTTAAGAAAAAGATCGCAAGATATGTTTGTATAAGCACTTAGAGTAGGCACGTACCGTGCTCAAGAGAAGAACTGAGGGATAACAGCTGTGGTCAGACCACCATAAGAGTAGGCTGAAACTTTTTTTTGTCAAAATTATAGGGGTAATCCAGTGTCTTATGTGGTGTGATAGTGGGGAACCAGTCAAGGTGAGGGGCAGAGTAAAAGGTGGTCATCTTGTGCACGCTCGTATGATTTTGCTTTGTTAAAAATGTATAAATGGGCTGTGAAAATGTGTGGGCACTGGAGCACCATGAGAGGAGCTGCCCTCTGTGTCTCCCCAGCGCTGCAATAAAGAAGCGCCTGCTGATCTGACGCTGCGTAGAGAAGTTTTTCTCGTCATGATTGCAACCCGGTCAACAGTTTTAGTCACGTTTTGAGGAAGATGAAAGGCCCTAAGGGGCAGCAACCCTGCGCTCCCTGCCCCTTCTGGAGCCTGGTGCTTTGGAAATTTTCTTTCTCCATCTCTCTCTGTGTGGCCCGTATTTAAATTCCTCCCTCTCTGCCTTGTAGCCTGTGCAACCTTTTGCTTTTCTCTGTGTCTCCCTGTCCCTGTTGTTTCATTCCTCCTGCTCTGATCTTTCCTTCATCACCTTTTTGTCTCTCTCCATCTCTCCTGGTCCAGCTCCCTGCCTCTGCTCATTTTTCCTCTGAACCAAGAATGGCTGCTGAGTCTCCCAGGACGGGGGGAAGCGTAGGGGCTCCGAGCCCCGGAGCAGACTCACCCCAGGACATCTTACGTGACCGAATGAGCAGTTGCCATCTCCTCTCAGCTGCATTTGCACTCCCTTTGCACGGGTCAAGGGGCTGTGAGTGAACCCAGGGGAGGAGGTGATGCACTGGGGGGGTCCGGCCATGGCCACTGCTCCTGCTGGCTCCAGCTGTGGACCAGGGTGTGCTGGTTTGGGCTGGGATGGGGGTAATTTTCTTCCTAGGAGCTGCATTTTGGATTTGAGCTGACAATGCAGGGATGTTTTTGTTACTGCTGAGCAGTGCTTGCACAGCGTCAAGGCCTTTTCTGCTCCCACCAAGGAGCAGGCTGGGGGTGCACAAGGAGTTGGGAGGGGACAGCTGACCCCAGAGGCCAAAGGGATACCCCTCACCATAGACATCACGCTCAGCACGTAAAGCTGGGAGGAAGAAGGTAGGAGTTGTTTCTCAAGTCACCGTTTAGCGTGATGGAGCCCTGCTGCCCTGGGGAAGGCTGAATCCCCGCCTGCCGTGGGAAGTGCTGAATGAATTCCTCATTTTGCTTCACCAATTAAACTGTCTTCACCTCAAACCACGAGTTTTCTCACTTTTGTGCTTCTGATTGTCTCCCCCATCCCAGCTGGGGGAGCAAGTGACTGCGTGGGGCTGGGCTGCGGCTGGGGTTGAACCACGACCGGGGCTGGAGGACTCCAGGGCGGCAGCGGAGCAACCCCTCCCCGTACCGGGGCTGTGCCGGCAGGAACCCGCGGGCTGCCCTGCCCCGGGGATGCGGAGGGGCCGGTGTGAGTCAAGGGAGGATGCAGTGGTTTGTGCGGCTGGAAAGAAAACAAAAAAAAAACCCAAGAAACCACCCCATTTTCATGCAAAAAAACAAAAGCTGAAGTCACAAATGTTAATGTTGTGAAAAGGCACCGAAAACCCTCTAGAACTGAGTATTTTGGAAAAGCGAAGAACACCCACTTTTATGTTGTGGGAAAGCAAACACTCCTACCCTCCCATTTGGGGACAATTTGGGGTGAAGCGCTGCCGGTTTGAGAGCCATCGCGTTATCCGTAGCAGATTTAAGCCCTGTCCCCCCAGTAAGTTGTGTCCGCCCCGGCTGGGACGAAGGGGTCTGGAAGGTGTGAGATGTGTCAGTCTGATTCGTGTTAAAATAATGTGAAGAGAACGGGGAAGATGCGACCTCTGTGACTATTTTGCCTGTCCTTGTACAGAGAACAGATTGAGAAGAAGTATAACAGAGTGTATAGTTGTGTAAGACCCATAAGGCGCCAGAAAGCAGACACTTATCTGAACCCTCTTCAGATAAGAGACAATACGAGTCTTGTGGTTTAAAAGCCAAGAAGGAACTAAGTCTGTGCAAGGAGGAAAGCTTAACAAAGGTGAAGAAAAAGGAAAAAAAAACAGCTTTGCGACCCCCCTCAAGACCACCAGCAGGGCACACTGCGCAGGCGCGAATGGGAGGAGAGCAAATTATAATATGAAGCGGGGATAGGTCATGCATATGCATAAGCGTATTGCGAAATTCTATGAATATGTACTAGTTAAAGAAATATAAACCTGAAAAGAGACCTGTGCGGCGTGCGTGTCAGATGGACCAGACTGTGTCCTCACGCACCCAGCGCTGTTTGCTTGCCTTTACTCACTTAATAAACTTTAATTGGATTCCTCGTTAGTAGAGTGGTGAGTATCTCTGCCTGCCACGCGGGGTTCGATCCCCGGACGGGGAGTCACTGTTTGAGCCTAAATAATTTATCACTGAGGGGAGCGACCGCTCCGCCTGGAAACGCTGCGGGAAAAGGGGAATTCGGGCGCTGCTGCCACCCGGTGGCCAAAGCGCGGTACTGCAGCTCTCACGCCCTCACGCACGGGTTCGCTGGTGCCGCGCCTGGGGGATGCAGCCGCTCGGGCAGCGCCTCTTCTCCTGCGCTCGCTGCTGCCACTTGTTCTCGCTTCCCTGCACCTCTTCCTGTCCCGTCCCCCAGGTCCCCCCCTTTCTCGCTCACTCTACCTCTTGCTTTTCTTTTCTTCTCCTCGCGTGTCGTGTTTCCTGTCCCTCTGATTTTCATTCTCTGTTCTGCAGCCTATCACTGCTTTTGCCTTTCTCCGTCTGTCTTCTTATCCCAGTTTTTTTAAATTTCCACCCTCTTTAAGAGCCACAGGAACCCCCACGCCCCCCCAGCTCACACTGCTCAGGGGTGATGTTTTTGGGCGTTTTACAGCACCAGCCCCCCCCCCCAAAAATCCTGTCCCACACTGCGGAGAAACATCAACGGGCTGCAAACCGAGGTGCTGCAGAAGCCGGAATTCCCATAAGAACATTATTAAGAGAACAAATAGCAGCTGGGATTTATATAAAGGCAATCTTTAAAAGATTAAATTATGTTTAATTAAGTATGACAGGACTTTTGCCCAGCCTAAAAAGTAGAAGTTAAAACTACACAAAGCACTGCGTGCCTCAGTTATCTCGACCAGAACACTGGTTGAATGGTATGTGTGGTGCGTGGCAGGATATCTCAGTCTTGGAACACCTGGCCATAAAGTATGAGAATGCTGGATGGGAAAGTGCTGTAGGATGTGAACATCCTGTCTGGCTGCACAGTCGGGTCCTTCTCTGTAGCTATAAAAGCTGAGGTAGAAAATAAAAACTTCACTTGGCATTCATCTGCTGAGTCGGTTTCTTGTTTTCAGCTCACACACCACATCCCCTCCCTTCAAGCCAGCCCCCCATCTGCGCTAATAAATAATAATATAAAAGCTAATGCAGCTTTAGTGCCCTGCCTGGGTGACCTCTTCCCTCTGCTCCTACCCATTGCTCCAAGGGCTTTTTCCAGCAATGGCTGAGATCACCCTCGTTGCCCAAATGAGCCCAGTTTTACATTAAAATATTTTTCCTCCTCAGCAGTTTGTTTGGGTTTCCTCTCCCTAGAAAGTGCTCAGATCATTGGGGGATTGGACTGGATGATCTTTTGAGGTCCCTTCCAATCCCTAACGTTCTGTGATTCTGTGATCATCTTGGCATCAACAAAGCCATTGTTAGAAGTTTCACTTTTCTCTCTCTTTGATTTCCGCTTCCGCCTTCGAGTTTTCTCACAAAAAAGGGACTTCCTTTAAAATTATTTTTATTTTTTATTATGTTTAGGATCATCTCTCCTCCCCAGCGTCACTTCCCACAGGGCGGCTGCACCCCTGCTCGTCCAAAATCTCACCATAAATGGCCTCAACGAATCTCTGAGTCATAGGAATCATTTTCACCTCATAATGACCTTTTTTATTTCCTCCTCTCAGCACCCCTTCACAATGAATTTTTGTCAGTGAAGGCAAAGATTTAAATGTTTTCTGACTGATGGTTTCTCCCTGTGGCCTTTATCTCTTCTCCATCCTTATCTTGCACCCCTGTTGTGGCGGCTGCGTCTCAGACATCCCCATGTCCCTTGTCCCCCCTCCTCTGCTTCACAAAACGGGGTTTGGGTGTTTTGCTCCCTCGCTGGGGGTTTCGTTCTGGATTATTTTTTAATCTCCCC
>NW_010198468.1:0-6392 GCF_000695765.1 Mesitornis unicolor
ATATATATATATATTTAGGTGCATATATATAAATATACTTTATACACACACACATATATATGGATATATTTAGGTGCATGCTGTCTCATCAGAAGCTGGCTATAACCGACACAAGGCTCTTCAGCCAGGAGGGGGTTACTAAAGCATTATCTGCACCCAAAGCGGTTTAGTGTTACCGGGCTGAAAGGAAACAGAGAGACATCCTGTTTATAGGCTGTAGAGCCCCAATGGATAAACAAGTGCACCTCAGTCAAAAGCAGAGTGGGGGAAAAAGAAGAGAGGCAGAAAGAGAGACTTAGGGGTATCAGGATAACAAAACGCACGCCTGGAAGCAGAGCCGGGCGTCCCCACGTGCTGCAGAATGTACAGAATGTGCTGCCGTGCCGCGGCTGCCAGCTCCTCCGACCCCTCCGCGGCCGGGCCCTGCTCATCTTTCACCCCAATGCCGGGCATCGCTTCCTGGCACCCGGGGAAGCGACACCGGAGCTGTTTTTCCACCCCCTCCTCTCTCCCCATCGCACGCCCGCGCTGCCAAAGCTTTCGATGTATTTTGATTTTCATCCGCTGGCATGGATGCTTGGGGGTTTTGCGAGGTCAGAGCGGGAAGGGAGCCTTCCAAGGTCAGGGCTCATAGTAGCCCTGCCTCTCTGGTAGCCACACGGGGAAGCCACTGCTGGCCATGGTCAGAGGTGGACCCTGGGCTGGACAGACTTGGTCTGGCCCAAACCAACACCTCTGGTGTCAGCGCAGCTACAGCAAGGAGGAGACAGCCCCAAGACGTGGCCCTCCCACTCATCTCTCATCAGAAAAACATTGAACAAGGTCCATCTCCACACTAGAGGGAGGTACCAGGCTTATTCTCCTTTGAATTAGCATTCAAAGGGCCAACAAGTGGGACTGAGCTGGAATTCTGGGACGAATGCAAAAAAATGGGAGATCTACAGAAAAACCCTACAAACATCTGCATCTGACATTAATGATGGACTGAAGAAAGCAATAGAAAAAGTTGAGGTCTTACCCTAGTCCAGGTCAAGGGTCTTTTTACCTCCAGTGAGCATCAACCCACAACACTCACCCACTCTTGGGTTGCTCTTCAATGAGAAGCAGAAACCCTCTGGCTGTTTAACACCTCCCCAAGCACCAAAGTTGTGGCAATGGCAACACTAGGTGAGGTCCTCAAAGCCACCACAAGCTACCTTCAGCCTCTACAGCCAACCTTCCCAACACAGCAACTCTGGGAAGAGCTGGCAGACAAGGATCACTGGCCACGTTTTGACAAGACCCGTGGTAAAGCCATGGGCAAACTGGGCAGGCCCAGATAAGTGACAAATCCCCAGAGACTCTTCTTACCTGATTGATCTTTGTAAGAAGAGCTGACTGCTTCTAATCCCACTTTCCATACATACACCTTTGCTGCTCCACTGATCATTCCCCCCCCCCACCAGTGAACATGGGAGATGGACCTACATCCAAAGCCTCCATCCTCACCCACCAGCACAGATGGGAAAGTTTTGGCTCCCCTGCTTTCCATTACAGGACAAGCATCCTACTCTAGCATGCAGAGGGTGATTTGAAGAGAGCACTGATACCTCACAGGGTAATTAAAAACAAGGGACCCAGGTCAAGGTTCAGGTGGGACTTCTCACATCTCTGTCGTCTTTTCATTTTTCACTGCTTTACTTTCTGTCCAGATCCAGGAACTCTCTGCACTGGAGGTGCAAACCCCAACCCCTTCCAGTGTGAAAGGCTCCACCCAAACCTGGTCCAAAGCACAAGCAACAGAGAATCACCCCAGCCTGTACAAGCAGAGCTTGCTGACGATGCCAGCGTTCACCCTCTCAGCATCTCCATCACAACGTGGCTGGAACAGCCAATGCTTCACAACCACCACAAAACCCCCACAGCTCTGGAAGGACCTAAAAACAATGGGATTTGCCCACACTCTGACAGGTCCTGGGGACCAGCCGCTGAGCTGAGGGCTGGGGAACCTGAGAGCTACTCCCAAAATTAAGTCCTGAGCAAGTCATTTCTCATTTGTTTCCTATCTTGCTCTTTGTCTCATGCAATTGCGATGGGGCTGACTCATACCAGGTTTCCGCAGGGCCTGACACAACAGGTCAACGGGCTCGCCTCAAAATCAACCAACAGCAAGCACGGGGCGACTGTGACTTAGCCAAGAAGGACCCAATTTCAAGACAGCCCTTGGAGGCACAACTCCAAGGTAAATAGTTGTTAATGAACTCCTTGCTCATCAGCTCTGTGTAGTCCCGAATCCTTTATTTTTTGCCTTCCTTCCAGCTGGAAAGAAAGTTCATTGAGAATGAAAGCTACTGACTCGCGGGGAGGAGTGACAGATGCTGCCTGCCTGCATGTGTGAAAAAACTCTGACAGGCAGAAAAAAAACGCTCCTCGTGTCTTCTGGTGGCAGCGAAGCAATAAATAATCTAACAGCCTGCTAAGGCTCACCGTAATAATGTTGTGCTCCTTTTTCCGAAGCCACACCCCACACCGGATGACATCTGCCATGGTATAGATGTTCCTGGAACAGGGAGATTTTTTTAAATCTCTCAGTGTGGCACAAAACTGTGAGTGTATCAGCCAAAATACCAGCCACCATGGCGTTTATATATAGCCTTGCACATACCGTATATAGATGGGAACACAGACAGATACGTGGTATGTAGCAGCATTACAAACAGATATTCTTCTTGAAGCACTTGAGAAGAAACTTCCCGGCCAGCAGCTCTGTGTCACCCTGCCCTGGGCACCTCTCTCATCCCCTCCTGTCCTCAAGGATCACCCAAAGTCTGTCCCTCCACCTCCCCACGTGTCCCCTCTGCTAATGGCAGTGACTGGGTCTGAGCACCCGTCTGCACGCACATTTTCCAAACCAGACCTCATGGGTCCCAAAACCTCCTCCCTCCTTGCTGAGATGGGTCCTGGGAGGGGCGTGAAGATCTGCAACGCAGTTGGATTCACTCAGGAGACATCTCCCTCCAACATTTGCAACCTCTGGGTATGGTTCCTACTACAGACAGGAACAAAGAGCTGCTCCTAAGAGCAAGAAAAGGATTTGCAAGCTCAAAACCAGCAACGACTTCCCACAGAGCACCTGTAATCACTTCCCAGGAACTCTAAAGGCACCCACATTATTGCAGGGGGAAAAGGAAAAAAAATAGTATTTAAAAAAGAGGCTTGAGATACTGCAATGCATTTTCTGACAAGCATCACATGTGCATCAGCATTTCACACCCAGCAGCACAGCCTTCAGAACCGGGTTGATGTTTAAGCTCCTGCTACACTTATCTACCTAATAATAACCCCAAAGAGCACTCCCTGCCTGGCTGCCTGCCACACCACATGCAGCCTCTCTGCCCCCTTCTTTTTTCTGTTTTTATAACTTCGTCAGACACGGAAATGTTGACTCTAAGATATCCAGCCTCTTCCACGAAACAAGTTGGCTGAGACTTTGTTGTTGCTGTTGAGAAAACAATGATTTGGGGGCCAGAAAGGGGAGAGAAGGGGGAAAAACGGGTGTATTTTGCCTTCATGTGTGCTTTATTTTCTACTCTGACCCAGCTGCCATCAGCTGCATTGGAAGTGATTGTATCAGCTCCACCTGCTTACCGTGGGTATTATTCAGGACTGCAAGGACAATGATTTGGAGAGAAATCAGCGGTGACTGGTGCGTTCTCGAGGGACAAACGCAATGCACTTGTGCGCAACACGAGCAATCCACAATAGCAGGACACAGTCTCAAGGTTGGGAGGAGGAAGAAAAGTGGGGAGGGAGGGCTGAACACCTCTGTGTGTTTGTCTGCGGAAAAGAGATGCTACAAGGAGACGGCAGCTTGTTCAAACATTTCAGGGTTTGCTTCATGTTCATTCCAGCACTTGGGAACAAAAGAACGGCATGGAGAGATCCAGCAGTGACGGCTCGAGGAGTCAAGCTTTCGTGTCTGAATCAAGCTTTCAAAGCCTTATAAACTGTGAGGAGTTCAACACGGCTCCTTCATAGTTGGAGGAGAGCAGCCTTGACAGAGCGGGCTGTAAGGTACCACGCTTCACCATTCACAACCACTGCAGATCCAGCCTCACACACCATCGAGCTCAGGTACAGCACAGGTCCTGCAGACCATCCCTCCTAGCTGGTCCGCTTGTGAAAGCACCACCAAAATAACTATTAATTTTAATCAAATTATCTATACCCAGAAGGCATCATGTCCACAGCAGGCTGCTGGTATGGCATCCATACCACCATGATGATCCTGTGAAGATTTTAATGGGCAGGTCACGCCCACAAAGATTTTGGCCCTGCCTGTTCTGCCTCCACCACGTACCCCATTTCCCAGCGGTTTTACCTCAAATGCTTTGCAGGTTTTCACCAGAAACTGGTTTCACCAGAACAGCTCTGAAAGGCAGCAGCCTGCTCAGACACAGCCCATACAGCTCCAATGGAAAAGCCCTGTAGCCCAGTCTGCACCTTATTCCTCTGGGATTAGACTAATAAATAACATCATCTTTATATCTCATCCGAGGCCCTGAGAAATGCCAGTGTGCTATACCTGCACCTCTCTGTATATACAGAAATGTATGTTTAAGTATACCCAGCAGGACATATGTTCCTTAACATACATACCCATAGACACACACAGCCATACCAAATGACACTCCACCCAAACAAACCACGTCAGGCATCTGTGACCCAAATGGGTGAGTTTTCGTATGAATTTACAACTTTCGCCCCTACACAACCAGGGAGGTGGAAGCAAGCGGGGAACAGAGACAGGCATCACCCTTTGCAAACACCTAAGGAGTCCAAGGGAAAACACTGAGCCCTGCAACTCCAGAGCCATCCCCTGCACACCCCCCAGGGCAGGCAGTTAGAGATGAAAAACACCCACCAGGAAAGCTCTTCTGCTGATATTTCAGCTATTAAAGAAGTTTCTGTTTAACAAGATATTAATTGCATACACTCAGGAATTTCTCAGTTTTTACCACTTAAAAAAACACCCAAAGCCACTTTGAGGCTTTTCCTTTTTTCTCTCCCGTCTTTATTTGCTTTGTCAACACATTTGTGTGCGTAACGTTCAGTTTCGGCGATAGCAGCTGCCTCGACAGCTCACCGGGGGCTGCCAAACATCTTGGGTCCCCCCCTACCATCACAGCACACCACGATGCAGCACCCCAAGACCTTCTCCCAGCACAGGATGAAGAGGAAGATGCCGTTGGTGCTACCAGGTAACGTTATCAGGAGCCCATGAACTCAGTCATCCCCCTCGCAGGTTGAATTTGTCCCGGTAAAACCCTACCTGTTAGCGGTGGGGTTTATTTATTAAAGCAGCATTGCTGGTATACCAGCAGATCAAGGCCTTGCTCAGGGCAGGTGGAAGACGTGCTATAACCACAAATACTCTGCAGCCTTTTGAAGGGGGTGTTGAGGTCAGATCAGTGGCATTTCCCACCCCATTTTGGATACACAGCTGTGAATGGGCATCACCCGATGGAAACAGCCCCTGAGAGGACCCTCCTGTGCACCCATCCAATTATGGCTGGCTGCTCTGGTAGGGCTGCCCACAAAGGTGCCCCTGAGGATCCTAGGAAGGAGGAGAAGACCAAAGAAGCCAGAAAATTTGGATCACGTTCCCTTGCCATATATATACATACACATGCATACATACAAAAGCTCATATACATCTCCACATATCTGTGCAGCTTTGGGCAAGTCCCTTGGCCTCCCTCCCTTATTGGTCAGTAAGTGGACAGTATTATCGCTGCTTTAAACATACTTTAAAGCACAAGGATGCATAAACACCTGCAGGCAAGGACAAGCACAACATCTCCATCCCATCACACCAAGAAACTTCATCAAGGATGCACAGTGAAACACCTCATCAGCCCAAGGGAGCGATGAGCAGCACCAGCCCAAAGGGACAGGCTGGCAGGCATCCCATGATACTTCTTATTATGTCCCTTTCTATTGCATTATGCCTTGCACATCCACTGGCCTCCCAGCCAAAGAGCAAGGCTGGGAGTGACTTCTCACCAAACAGGTCCGCTCCGTGCCTCAGGAGATGTGAAATCCCCCAAGAGCAGCCAGGAACCCCTTGAAAGGAGGTCATCTCCACCATCCTCAACCCCAGGCTACTCGGAAAATAGGGTCTGAACCAAAACTCAACCTTTTGCTGGGCTGGCGATGCCACCAACTCACATGCACCAAGAGACACCACCACAAGGTCTAGAAAGCGGCCTCTGCAGCATCTCACAGAAAGGAGATGGAAGCTGGGAGTCATATTTGGCAACAAAAATGCAATGGAACATTTTGTATTGATTTTGTATTGATCTATTGTGGAATGAGTCATTTTTTAGAGTGACTCGCCTCCTCTTCCCTAC
>NW_010198468.1:6423-6775 GCF_000695765.1 Mesitornis unicolor
CACCCAGATTATGGACTGCCAAAAATGAACCAAGATAATGGGCAATTTCAGATGTTCTAAACTCGGGTTTTTCCCATGCTGGAGCAGCACACCATGGCAGCAGATGGACTGAGCTCCAGAGGAGATGCTCTGCATGTTCCCATGCCTTGCACCAGCTACAAAGCTGTGCCCAATTACAGCTAATTAGGAAAAGACTAGAAGAATGAGAGACTACCACTTCAGAGAGGAAATTATGAACTAGAAGGAATAACTAGAAAGCATCAGCAGTGAAAAGAGACCCAAAAAACAGATGGGGATCAGACATGAGCCCCACCAAAAAGAGATAAGAAAGCTGGAGGGGGGACAAACTGGG
>NW_010198468.1:6817-18211 GCF_000695765.1 Mesitornis unicolor
CTGTGGGCTTTCCAGTCTACAGGCACTTGCCAGGCTATAAATGCTAATCAAGGACAACCACCTTCAAAGAAAAAAAATCAGAGAAAGGGAAATAAGGCTGGTGACAGTAAATTACTCCTTGATCCCTTCAGTCCTTGAGTACAAAACAAAGCCCCTAAGGAAGCTGTGGGAGTCCCAAGGTCTTTCCAGGGAGCTGAAAGTTGTGTACATAGCAACAGGACGAGCAGCAAGTTTTCCCAGCTCAGCTCCATGGAAGCTGGTGCACAGGGACCTTTGTGCAAAGACTAGTGGATATGGTGCAACAGACACCACTGATCCCACCCGCATCCCTTCAGATGTCACTGAAATGCAGCCTGCTACACTCAAAAACCTACCTATACCATACACACCTATATCAAAAACATACGTACACACACACACAAGCCCATCTCTGATTTGCTAAGACTCCAGGGAACTAACTTTGATGGCACTGAAGGTGGCAAGTACTTTTGCCCTCGCTTGTTCAGGTTTGGCAGTGGTGCAGACATAACCACTCATCACTCACAGCCACACGGAGCGTTTGGGCCTGGCCAAGAGCTCTTTGGGTGCTGGATTCAGCGAGGACCAGCACCCTCCATTCAGAGAAGAAACTGGTGCTTCGCCGCCCAGAGATGACTAATCCCGGTAGCTGAGTTACAGCACAGCTTCTAGCACACACCGAAGAGACGTTAAGGTCATCTCGACTCTCATCTACAGCATCCCACAGCATCCCCTCCCACAGCTGACTCGCTGCTCTTTTTTCCCCTCCTACTTCTTTTCTCGCTTTCTGCCGTCCCCTTCAACCTCCTTCCCTTTCAGGTCTCCTCACCTTCTTCCATACCCATTTACCCTCCTCTCTCCATCCACTCCTCTTGCACCCTGAACACCCTCCTCATCACCCACAGCTCCCACCTCATAAGTCCTTTTCTTCTAGGAATCTGCTTTTATCTGGATTTCCATCTCCAGCAATCACCCATGCTCTCCCCTCCTCAAGTGCGTATTTGTCTGCCTGGGATTGCACACTTTAGGACAAGGACCGCCTTCTTCCCCACTTTAGAGCACCGTATACGTTATAAATAAGCAGTCTCAGCATTTCAGGGCAGCTCAGCATGGGTTCCCTCAGTGTTTGCCTCCCCTTCACCACAAACTAATCTCCCCGTAAGTAATTTTCTTCCTTATCTCTCAGCTACAAGGCTATCACTTAAATTTATCAGCATTCTTCAAAAAACACAGTTGAGCAAGGGAGGTAGGGAAACAAATGGCCTTTACCAGGCCTGCCCACCTATAAGCTCAAACCCTGAGATGTAGAGGAGCTCAGAGGAGCCTCACGAGGGGAGAACAGAGCTAGAAGTAACTCCTTGGGATTATTTCAGACTCCACATCCATCATTTCTATCCAGTTTTCAGAGGGTTTCTGGACAAGCAGACACACACAGCTGTTTGCAGAGGGAGTATCTACCAAATCTACATCAACTTCCACCAGCTGAGTGGGTGCCCACCTTTGGAGGGAGGCTGGAAAAGCGGCAAGCAAGTTGTGAAGAAAAGACTCCCCACAAAACATAAGCATCAAGAGGTGACTAAGAGGCAGCCCATGCTCCAAAGAAAGAATAAATAAATATATAAATCCACCTCCAAAACACCAGAACAGTGAAGACACAAACCCCATCCACATCAGGGCTGAGCCAATGCATCAAACCAGCCAGCTCTTTGGCAGCTACGCCCATGAGTGATGGGGGATCTGTAGAGTAGGAGTAGCACTTCTCAGGAATCAGTGTGCTAAAATGCTCATTCAACCACAAAAAATAAAAAATAAGAGGGCACAAGTACTTGCCACACACTTCACAGAGCTGATGCTATCAGCTGGTTCCTTATCTCATGAGAATCAGAGTTGTTTGGGGTTTCCTAACACCCCAAGTTGCTGCACTCTGGGTCCCCACAGTCCTCCACCACATGGACTTCACGCCCTGCACACACACTTCACCTCCATCACTTCCAAACACCTCCAGCTCTGAGGAAATCCTTCACCAGGAGCACATCCAAAAGCCACGTCCTTCTCTGTCCCTTGACGTGATAATCTGATGTAGCTTTGGACACTCACCCACCTCGCCAGAGAGCTCGCTGATAACCAACAAAGCACTGTGAGCGCATCAGGAAGCACAAGTGATAACGCCATTACGTGATGGGAAACCTCATCCAGACCCTTAGGAAAAATTGCAGTTTTGGTTATTGCTTTCAGCTGAACTCACCAGCAGACCATGCAGAAAACAGCAATGCCTTCAATAAACAATCAAGGAGGGGGCATTCATACCACCCTGGGATTAAAGGAGACTGCAAGAAATGCAATGAAAATTAAGAACAAAAGCAGAGGGGGCAAAGCAATCACCTAGAAAACAACAGCAGATCGAGTATGAACAAATCAAACCAACAAGCGCCCCTTCCTTTGCACTGAAGGCACTTTTCCGGATCGCAGCAGCGTTTCATGAGGTAGAGATTGAAGAGCTGGTGCTTAACGCTGCCCCTGGAGACCTAGCCCAGAAGTTTTTTACGCTGCTCAACACCCTGTGCGTAAAGGGGCAGCAGTGGCAATGCTCCTGGTGAACTCCCGCTGGCCAAGCTGTCTGGCAGGTACAGCTAAAAAAGCCATTTTGGGAAAATACTGCCTTTTTTAATAGCTTATCTCGGCGCAGACAGCTGCCTCGCGCCTCTAGAAATAGCAGGATTTAACAGCCATGCTTGCAGGGACAGATTTCAAAGGCTCCATCTTCTAAGAAACAACCTACACATCCAGAAACAGGAGGCCAGATTTGTTTTGGTACCGGAACCTCCTTCCATATGCTCAGCATGCCCACGGATTTGCAAAGAAACCCTGCTCTGCAAACGGGATGTTCATTCAGCAACAGGCAACGAGCAACTTACGCTTGCCTTCCCACAGAGCCTCTTCCCAGCGCAATCAGCGGCAAAACAGCACAGGATGAAGCCGATATCCTCTTTTGTTGAAAATTGTTGGAATTTTGGGAATAAAAGAGTGGTGGAGGAGAGCCTTAAACACTGGAAAAGCAGGATAAATGAGTTCAGTAAAGACATCTCGCAGCTACAGGTGATCAGCACTGCTCTGTTGGTCCTTTTCAGGAGGAGGGAGCCACCATCGGATCCTGAAATGTTTTCAGGATTTGATCACTGTGATAAGGATGGAGCCAGGGGCCACACTGAGGAGCCTCTTCAGCCACCCCAGCTCCACGGTGCGTGTGAGCGCGGTGGGGATAACTGTTACTTCCTCACCTTTTAGCAGTAACAAGCTTCCTTAAATAAAAAGGCCCAAATTCCCATGGATTTAACACCGATGCTAAGGATGGAAATGGCTCTGAATGTAACAGGACCCTGTTACATTTCCACAGTACCACTTTTTATGAGCAACAGTTGGGCCAGTTGTCTACAGCACCTTCCTCATTACGAGATTTTACTTTTTTCAACTGAATGAAAGGGTACTAAAGACAACGACCTGCTGTGAAATGACCGAAATTCCCATGCAAACAACCCATTAGCAGTGTTCAAATGCAATTTAAATTACTAGTTGTTAAAGTGCTCCTCAATTTCATGGTAAGTTTCCAAGGAAAATTACATGCTATGTACTATTTAATTGATTGTTTTCTACTTCTTAACATCCATTTATTCCCTCCTCCTGTCTCTTCCTTAATTTCAAGGGAAGATAATGACTTTTTGGGGAGGAAAGGGGAATGGCAAAGGGAGTTAAAGAGGGATTTACCTGGAGAACAAGGATGTAGGAGGGAAGTGGCTGCCAAAAATGGGCAGAACTCGCACCTGGGAAATTTTCACAGCAGGGGTGCGAGACAGCGCAGCAAAAAGACTCCTTTCCTCCCACTGCTGGCAGCCAGGCTCTCGAAACCTGATGTTTCTTTAAAACATCATGTCAAGCAATAATCACAGTTAACTATTAGATGGTGGTAAAGCAACCAGAGCAACTTATTTCCTCCTCCTGGGCACACAAGTCTTTGAACCGACGCGCTCAGCAGAGGCAAACGAGTTTTTCTCATTTGGGTGATCTCATCTCAAATGCAGATACCCAGCTCACAGGAGAAAATTCCACCTCCAAAGGTTGACTGAAAAATGAGGCTGCGAGTGTCTCACTCCTGCTGCTTACAAAAATGTGGGTTATAAAGCTAATAACAGGTATTTCTTAAAAATCCTGCACTCTGCTCAGGTCCTAGGAAGGAGCAGCAATACGATCAGGTAAGGTGCCATCCTGGAGATTCCTGAATTAACGATGTGTGTTGGGATCACCACCAGCAACACCTATCAGCTTTATGAAATACTCAATACAACTTGGTTTATCTTTAAGCAAACAATGCAGAAATATTTTGTGCTCAGAAAAGTGACTTTATTAAAGTGAGATGGGTTTCACAGTACCACAAGGCTGAAAAGCAGGAGCTGAGCATCAACCATCCCATGAAATCCAGATTTGTGCTTTCCCAAATCTGCCATTCGGTGCCTCAGTTTCTCCACCTGGCACACCAGGATAATACAGCTTTCCTCAGCCTGCAGGCACAATTTAGCATTTAAGGGCTCTAAAACCTTTGTCTATGGAAATGCAAAGTATCAGACATGTAGAGCCATCCAGGCTTATAACCTTGCCTTCATCCCCAGCACTCAGTCACACAGTGATGGTGTCACCCCTTTGCCACATCCCAAGCAGTGCCAGCTCCTAGATGCATCCATGCCACAGCTTGGCTGTGAACCAATCCTCCTTCCATGGGAGCTAAAGCAAATCCTCTGCGTTTAATACATCATTACAAGTGACCGAGAGATGCTCAAGAAAGACAGGCACAGAGATCTCTGAGCACTCTTGAGGTCCAGTGCCATGGAAAGCTTTTCAGACTCAAATGTTTACGGGGTGTCAGGCTGCTGGAAGGAAAAAAATCTTTAGAGAGATGTATTAATTTACAGGTCATCCCTTAATGGCTCTGTTCCTGGAGCTGAAGAAAATTCAACTGTGGATTCTGGTTAGCATCAGTGATCACTGGACCTGCCCAGGGCCTGGAGAAATACCAGATGCAGAGCCCTGGCAGCTGTGGGCCTCCTCCATCCTCCTGAGCATCCTCAGCCTGGTACCCATTGGGGGGGGGCTCACAGACGGCACATGGGGCGCTCATCCAGCTCTCAAGCCACATCCTGACAGTGCTGCGATGTTGCACAGAGGAGGATCAGCACATGGAGATTAATGGTCCCAATGCATTTCCCCAGAGCAGCACTGCCCAGAGCCCTGGGTGATAGCACCCAGGCACTGCTCGTCCTCATCTTCCAACACGCAGCCCGTCCTGGCGAGCAGGAAAGGAAGGAAACTGCGAGGGGAACAGAACACCATCATTGCCAGTCCCACTGTCCTGGGAACCACACCAAGCTTGGCCACGAGCAGCCGGCGAAGCCTGGACATGCCACATCCAAGGGCCACCAGAAGCAAGGGCCGATCCAGGGCACAACCGAGCAGAACAAGTGCTGTGTGGGGAGGAGGCATCGCCCATCGCACAGGGCAGTGTGTGCACACGTGAAGGCGAAGCACAGTGCGCGAGGAGCGACACAGAGCACCGGGCAGCTGCTTTCCACAGCTCAGCACCACCACACACAACAGAGGACAGGCTCCGTGTGCCTTCCCTGGTGCCCTGTTTACCAACCCATCACCTACACTGTCCTGTATCACCTTTTGGGGCTGAGTGCTTTGCAGCTCACATCTCATCCTAGTGCAAATGAAGCCAAGTATCTTTCCCTGCCCAGAACAGGGCAGTTTCATACCTCAATGACCTGCTGCAAATCCACACTCTGGCAAGTGTCAGGAGGAAGGAGCCAGGCTCTGCTCTGTGATGTCCAATGACAGGACAAGGGGCAATGGTCCCAAGCTGGAGCACAGGAGGTTCAAGCTGAACATGAGGAAAAACTCTTACTGTAAGGATGCCAGAGCATGGCCCAGGCTGCCCAGAGAGGTTGTGGAGTCTCCTTCTCTGGAGACATTCAAAATGTGTTCCTGCGTGACCTGGTCTGGGTGATCCTGCTCTGGCAGGGGTTGCACTGGGTGAGCTTTCAAAGTCCCTTCCAACTCCTCATGTTCTGTGATTCTGTGAAAAATCAAACCTCCCGCTGAGTATTAAACCCTATTTAAAGGGGTAAAAGAAAACCAACAAGAGATTTAACTTCCTAATAAGCATCTTAAATTTAAAACAGGGAGAGTTTAATAACAACAGGTTGGAGTCAGCCTAAAGATACCAGTTAGCTGAGAAGACACCAGCATCACTAACTGGCAGTAGGAATTATAACTGGTTTTTCACCAACACTCCTTCCCAAATGAAAGGGTGAGGTGCAGTTCTTTCTGTCCAAGGCACAGGACTGGCTGCTACACGAGCCCCAGAGCAGCATTAAAAGCACTCCATATGCGTTACATGCTTCAAATGACAAGAGGAATGCGGGACGGTGGATCTCGGCTCCAGAGTCCCCGGGATGGTTTTAGCTGTCATGAATAAAGCAGGAAGCAAAGCATCTTCCAGGATCCCCCCACACCCCTGCTGGCTGGATGAGCTGCAGCTTCCTTTCAGGAAACAGAAAGGAAAAGGGGGAAGAAAGGAAGAAAAAAAAAGCAGCCAGCTGCAGTATCAGACAGATTAAAAACTTCACACTAAGGAAAAATAAAGAATAACAGGAAAACAGACACTGAACCTTCATCCAGTTACAGCGGTTAAACTCCTTCAGGTCCGTCACAAAACTGAGTTAAATATTAACATGTGAGATAAATCTATCCATACATTATGCAGCCTTTTTAACACACACTCTTGCTCAGGAGACAGAAATCATACTTCAGCTGTATTTTACTTGCTGACGACAGGCGTTTAACTCTACAGCGCTCTGCTGCCTTGCTGAAACTAAAAGGAAGAGTGTGACTGAACGGGAGCTGGCTTAAATTACCTAAAATACCTTAAATATACCTAGGCCTGAAGAAACACTTCACGTTTGAGACCAGTGCACTAAGCCAACCTGCAGAAGGTTTCATTGGGTCCCTTGCTCTTGATCCACGCGCCTGCCTCCATCAGCAGCGCCCACGCTTTGATGCAGCCCATCTGACTAAACAAAACAGGGAAAAATAAATCCCAAGTTGCTTGCTAAAGCAGCAATGATGCACTTACCAGCATCCAGGCAAGCTCCTTCGCTAACACGCTTCCCTCTTGAGCCGATCAAATTTGGAACAAGGTCCAGGAGCAAGAGAGAGCTGAGAAGTGACCACAAAATGCGTCCAAAACAAGAGAGGGGGGGAAGGCAAAAAAAAAAAAACCTTACTACAGGAATTCAAATCCTGCTTCCACCAGACCCTGAGTCACCTCCCCTCCCTTGCAATAGATCAGAGCAATGGGTAAACATTTCCAAATATGGAGATCAAAACTCCAAAGGATGTCAAAAAAAAAAAAAATCACCCTTCCCTCCCTGGCTTTGGCACGGGGAGGATTTGCCCCTCTGGAGCCCGAGCACAGCACATCACCATCCCTGACCCACACACAGCCTGGACACGGGGCCACACATCACCATCTCTGGAGGCTCAACAGTGACTCTGCATCGCTGTCCCCTCCCAGGGATGCAGTGAGGGGCAGCTCCAAGAGCCATTGCCCCCTGCAGCAAACCTCCCTCTCATCAACGAAAAACCTCCTAGAACTGCTTTCTGAAGGCAAATACACAAATTCAGGCTGTTTATGGCAATACCAGAAAAGGCAAGGCTCAACTATGGGTCTCACTAGAGAGGTCCTGCTGATGGGTCACACCCTGAGGCAGGGAAACCTCCCCTGACCTGGCTCATCAAGTCGGTGCTTTAGAAAAAGTGCGTATTTTATCTTGCTTTATGAGAAAAAAACCCCAAAAACACAGCTCTTCAGAAAGAAAGATGCTGCTGGGACAAGCAGGATCTCCCTGCAGGGCCAAGGAGCCCCAGGAGCTGCTCCAGGAGCAAGCAGCCTCTCAGGAATGTGCAAAATTGGGAGGTTTTCAAGGGGAACAGGCTGCCTGGGCCATCCAAGCAGACCAGTGATTCCCCAGCACCACCCACAAGATGCTATTGAATTTATAGAGAAGGAATTCCAGAGCTGACTCTGCCCATGTATGGCCAAAACAAGCTGTAAAAAAGCGACATTATAGTGCATCTGGCGTTCGCTGGTACTGAAGCACAGGCTTCAGGAAAAGCCGAAATCCTGCAGTGACAGAGGCTCTGCAATCACCTCCAGTAACCAGAGGGCAGGGGCCCATGGCAGCATGAATTTAGCACCCAGTATCACAGGTGACAAAAAGCACGTAAACCTTTACTTTAGAAGGAAACAAAGCTTTCTGCCTTTTGGAATAGGAACCACACTTAACTTCATGGTAACTGCAAAAAATGAACTTTGCTGGGCAGGACCACCACCGGTGGTTATAAAGGCAGCTTTAAAGAGCCAGCGGTTCATGTGGCACCAAGTGGTACACCAGGACACCACCAACGCAGTGCAGGCTGGGATTAGCTCTTGGTGGGCAGCTGATCAATTATTTTTCCAAAAACCCACTAAAAACTCCCCCAGCCAAGACACCATGGTCAGAAATGGGAGTTATCCCGAGCACTGCAGTCACCGTGGTAGAAGATGCTCCATAGCCTAAGAAGGGTCAGGTAGGTACAGGTTTTACAAGCTCTGACTCACTTTTCCAACCCCTTGCAGAAAGCAATTCCCAAGGTGTTGCTTTTTGCAAGGCCAAACAGCAGGATGAAGTAGGGAATACAGGAAGATAAGGAAAGGAAGAAAAACTTGGAGTGGGAACACCTGGAACAGCAAAAACCCCGTCCTGGGCGTGCACAGCCCTCACTGCTCCTACAGCACGAAGAGATTGAGGCTGTCCTTAACAGTGAAATGCCACTGCCTGCCCTGCCAGCGGGGAAATATCAGCTGTGTCAGCACCGAGGCAAAGGGCTTACCGAAGCGGAGAGGAATGCAGGCTGCAGCGGCACAGGGACAGGGAAACAAAACCCCGGGGGATGGGGGCTGCTGGTGCTGCCCCTGCGCAGGGGTCAGCTGGGGAGGTTTTATGGCTCCTGGGGTTGAAAGCTGGGACAAATGTCCCCATGACCTTAGAGGGGCTCCGGTGCCAGACACGAATATAGCTGTCAGAGGGACTGGGAGTGCACGGGACGCAGCATAAGCTGCTTCCCAGCTCCTGGCAGCCAGCCCGGCGCTGCTTTTCAATAAGCGCAAGTTGTACCCATCGGGTCAGGAATGAGCGCCTGTCTCCTCCAAGCAGCATTCATCGATGGGAGACCCAAAACGTGACTATTCCCACAGCTTCACATTCCCCACAACATCATTAAGATGTCCCCTCGGTTTCCCAGCTGAAATGGCATTATTATACCTTCTCTCTTGCTCCTGCACTCACTTTAAACTTTACCTAAGTATGAGCTGGCACTCATCACCTCTGCTTTAAAGCATCTTCCACCCCAAACAACACAGATGAGAGAAACCAGTGGGATGGACACATCCGTGGTCCAACCACAGTCTCACCAGGAGTTCCCTGGTACAGAGCACCAAAAGTCCTTCTCCTTGCCACAGTCCTAACCCTGGGAAGTAAAAGCTTGGGAATAAAATCCAACTCAAGCCTCCCGCACAGCAGTACAGATCGTTACCAGTCAGCCATGGGGTCAGGTGTGGCTAATTTCATTTAAATGACATTACCCAAGTAGGACCACTGAGAATATTTGATTCATTAAAACGGCTTGAAAGGGGCAGAGAGCACAACCTGCACTGCATACATAGCACAGGGACTGCACGGGAAGACAGACTGCGTGCTGCAGACAGCAAGGACCAGGGATGCTCATCCGCACACATGCACAACTACGCACACATACGCCTCCTCCAGCATGCACAAAAGCAGACTCAGGACTCACAAGCTGAAGTACTGCGCAGCCAAAAGTTCACACAAATGTTTGTGACAGCTCCGCTTCACAGGCAAAGGCAAAAACCGGGTGCAGAGGAATAAATATAGAAAGAAGTCAGGCAGGGAAAGCAGGTGCTGGCTTGTAAAACCTTGGCCAGAAAAGGCTCCCCAGGAGGTTGGATCTGGTAGTTTTGCAACAGCTCCACAGACAGACAGAAGAGACAGAAAAAGAAAAAAAGAGAACATGAATGCATATGCATTCTCTTCTCGCCATATATAGTATATACAGACATTTGGTATATACACCCCCAAGCTCCCATACGCAGCCGCGTAGTATATACTATATATGCACTGCACATCTTTGTTTCCATATGCCTAGATCGGTACAGCGTGTGTATATATACGTATGTCTGTGTGTATGTGCATTTCTCATGCATGCATTTGCCATTATCCTTCCACGTCGCCGATCTGTGCGCTGTCACACAACACACCACCCGACAGAGCGTGTCCAAAGCCTGGGATGACTCCTGACCACTCACAGCTTCTCACTGCTGAGCCCTTCCCCACCAAAACTCAGCTTGTCTTGGATTTTCCAGTGATCTCAGATTTTCCACTCCCACTCCAGAGATGTGGTGGATGCCTCATCAATGGAAGTGTTCAAGGCCAGGTTAGATGGGGCTTCAAGCAACCTGGGCTGGTGTGAGGTGTCCCCATGGCAGGGGTTGGACTGAATGAGTTTTAAGGTCCCTTCCAACCCAAACCATGCTGTGATTCTATGAAAAGCCACAGATACTTTCAAGAAGTTGCCTCTCACACCTGTGAAATGCATTTACGTACCGGTTCTCACACTGCACAACCTTGCTGGTGGGATGAACTCAGAGTGGGACTTTTGGAGACGTGCAGGGCTCTGCTGGAGTCACGATGTTGGGTTTCTTTCCCAGCCCTGCAAAGAGAGAGATACCCGTGTGATGCACGCCGGATGGGCCTCCTGACAGCTCGTCTCCAAAACTTGCGGTTTAACCCACACAACTTCTGGAAAATGCTGCATTTTCCTCCCCAGCTTTCTTAGGCAGAAGCCTCCATACTCCTCAACTCCTTTCAGCACCCCCAAAAACAAGCCACACCACCTCAAATTGGGCCAACGACCAGCACCAGCTGTCAGCTGCCGCAGCTTGGCCAACAACTTGCATCTCTTCAAGCCATGGCTCCTTTACTGCTCTTAATGCCCCTAAGAAGGGGGAGGTAAAATGAGACATAAAATGAGGCAGAAAATAAGAGAACAGGGTCAATCTATCCCTGTGACCTCAGGCACAGCAAGAGAGCTAGGAAGCATCATTTAATTCAATTTGAAGCTCATAGGGTTCACCACTACTGCAAGCGGAGCTATACCACCATACAGTTCACCCTGGTCTGCCCAAATCCCATCGGGGACCGCCTCACT
>NW_010198468.1:18242-19391 GCF_000695765.1 Mesitornis unicolor
GCAGCCTCTACCCTTTCTTGAAGTGCCCAACTCGGTGCCGTTTTCCCCCTCTGAAGATGACGGCAGAGCAGAGGGGACAGCCAGGCCGCACAACCGCCGTCTCACACATGGCACGCCAGGACATGGCACTGGGGGACCCCAGAAACAGGCAGCATCTGAGCCACACACTCCTTCCTGCCCCCACCACCACCCGGCCCGGCCACATCCTGATCGCCCTCACAGCCCTATCTCTGCTCGTGACAAGCACAGGCTTGCCTTGTCATTGCCTCTCAACAGAAAAAGTTATTGCCATTTGCTGCTGCAGCGATAGAAATGCCAGGTTTAGGCCTGCGTGTGCTGCACCTGTGCTGCTCACAACCAACACGTCCCTGTGGTGTGCATCCAGCCCTGATTCTTCACAGGGCTGGGCCCAGGGCTGGGCAGAGGAGCCATAAAAGACCCTCAGCACTCCTCTCAGGTGTGACCAGGACAAATTCAACCAGAGATCATAATGGCCTCTCCTTTTCACTGCAGGCTGGGGATGAAGATGAGTAACTGCAGGGTTTTATCACTGGTGAATTCAGCCAAAGAGCGATTTCTCTCCATCCATCACCGAGGAGACAAGTACAAGCAAATATTATGGTTGCGTGTGTTTACTTTTCATTTTAAAATGATGTAGAGTTATACACAATTTAGGTCCTCCCCACAGGCTCCTGGCAAAATGCCCTTCGCTCTTATCTGCAAAGGCAGGAGACAACAACATCCCCTTCCGCTTCCAACACCATTTCAGTCCAACCCACAGCAGCACCTCCGCCAGCTCCAGGTAAGGCAGTATTTTCTTGGGATCCAACCTGCGTTTAAAAATACCTTGGCTTAAGCTTGTTTTTCATCAGGTTTACCCCAAGAAGTGTCTACTAGATCAGTTATAGGACTCAACAGACTTGGTCTGTCCTGCCTGGCTTTACTTTCCACGCTGGCCTTCAAACCGGATCAGCAGAGCTCCTCTCCCCACAGTCCCTCTTCTCAGTCGATGTACACATGAAGGAGCATCCCCCAAGAGCCTTGTACTGTTTTTAAGCTTCACACAATACAGACCACTTATTTTAATGCACCATTTCAACAGGCGATTTATCATCTAAAAGTCATTCAAAGCAAACGGCCAAACAGCAG
>NW_010198468.1:19422-35105 GCF_000695765.1 Mesitornis unicolor
ACAGTCAAAACACTAAGCAGAGTCTGAACAAACTACTGGAACATGAATTTACCGAAAGAGCAGGTCTTTCACAAAAAGAGTTTCTTTATTTGTTTCTTCTAACTAGTTAAATTCAAAGTAGAGTTCATAAAAGGCCAAGAATGGGATTAGAAGTTAAAAAAGCCACCCCAAGCTGAAAGGAAGAGAAAGTGAGAGGTTGAGATGTACAAACTCTCGAATCCTTAAAGACGTGATGATCAGAAACAGTCTGTTCACACACTGGTTGATAATGCTGTACTATCAACAGTAAATATCAACATTTCTCAAGAAAAATATACAAATTGAACACACGAGTACGGAGAGCAAGGTTTCCTGTGTGCCAATTTACATCTAAAAGCAGTCGTTTACAATGCCTGAATTGAAGCGTCAATCCTGTGGTACGGTTTGAGTTTTCTTCTGTTGTTCAGATTTTTCAGAAATGGACACTTTAAAACCTCAGCAATAATTCCAAGTTTCAGAGGAGCGCAGTCAGCACTTTTGGAAAAACAGACTTGTCTAGCATCATTCTGCAGTGATCACTTAGAAACTGGAGTAACCAATCTCTTTAAAATAAAATCTTACCAGCAAAAATCATTTCAGCGAGCACTAATTACACTTCTCACATAACAGCCTGGCTGAATGGCGTCTGTTTTTCTGACCGTTCAAAAGTTGCATTCACTTTTAAATCCCCTTTACACTTGAAATTGTTATCAATATTCAAGGCTTAATTGGTTTTGGGGGGCTTTTGTTTGTTTTTAAAACGCAACATGGATATACTTGAAGCCCAAGCAGCACCAGCAGTTTAAACCGGGACAAAGCCGCCTCTCACTGGGATCCCTCATTCCCGTTCCTACGTGGAGCAGATGGCTCAGCCTGACCGCCACGAGGAAAATTGTCATTTTACCCGTTCCAGTCATCAATTTTTAAGCGCAGACGAGCTCCCAGCGAGTCAGCCATCAGCACCGACACGGCTCCCCTCCTGTATGACTGGCAGGTGCATGCACAGGTCCCCAGACGACAGCCCTATTCAATCTGACCTTTTCATTTTAAATGAAAAACACTTAAAAGCCTGCCCTGTTTTGACATATGTATCTTTATGGCTTTCCCACACTGTGCCAATATTTGTAATTTGCTGCCTAAAGTCTCCAAACTCAGAAATCTGACGGTATCTCCTCCACTGCGGGAGCCCTGATCCTCAGCCGTTCAGCTGAGGGAGCCATCTGAGGTCTTCACACATTGGAAAAATCAAACCCCTTACATGCAAACCTCAATTCTGAGCCCAACTCTGACTTGACTTAAAACTCAGTTTACATGCACGGGCATCTTTACATTTCAATGCAGCCACCCAGAGATACAGACTGATCCTGCTATCCTGGGACACTGATGCCTCCAGGACGCAGCGCTAAAAGCTTTCTGTGTTTGTGTCCGTGTTTCTCTGGTTCCACCAATCAACATTAAACCGCTCAACTCAGAAGCGTGCTGCTGAAGTTATCTACTGAAAACATCGCACCAGATAACAAAAGCTGGAGACGCGTCTCCTCCGCTCCATTGCCAGCAGTGGCACCTGCTCAGGAGTCACCGATACAAACAGCTCCCACATTTGGGAAGGGCAGATCCTGTGTTGGTGTAAAGCAACTCAGAAGTGGCGAGTTTCAATCTGCAAGGAAGTCCACACCCCCTTGAGGATCAAAAAATGAGATTAAAACAAGAGGAAAAAGTAGTAGGGTTAAGGAGAAGGAGGAGAGACCGTGCCAGTACACTCCTTTGAGCTCAACAGCACCAAAGGGATGGGATCCAGCTTGACCTGAAGGGATGGGATTTGGCTTTTCCCAGATGGAGACTGCTGTATTATAACAACATTTTAAAAATCATTTGGGGCAGGACAGATTTAAGCAGTGGTGGAGGGTCCCACGCTGGAGTGACCTTTCAGCAGCTCCTCTTCACTGCCGGCATTTCTGTGTCTGTCATTGACACCCAGATGGGACTCTGTATTTTCAAGCCCAGACTACCAGCCTCACGCTGTTCACACTCCCTCAGTTTACCAGAAATGGAAGATTTTCAAAACAGCCTCACTGATTTTTCCCCACTCCACTGCCACCAATTGCACTCTGCATTTCAGACCTCGAGCAAGAGGGGTGCAGTTTCACTTTCTCACTCAAACGCACCCTGATAAAAGTTCAATGGATTTTGCTTTCCACTACTCATACAGTATCAGAGCACCACAGAGCCTGGCTTTCAAATAAAAGATGTTTTGCAATTCAAAGCCAAAAAAGTTGTCATTTTTCCACCCCTCCGAGGAACGGCCATCCTCAGCAGGCAGCAGCAGCAGACCACTGCCCTTACCTCCCGCATGTTAAGATGCTTGGCCAAGAAATGTCCTAAGGCATTTTGGTGCACATGTGTTCAAGTCTAAAGCTTTATTTTAAAGTTTTGTCATAAAGGATGATGTTCCTTTAACCATTTTAGTTTTAAATGGCCGAAATTTGAAGGCAAAGGACACCTTCTCCCAGGCTTGCTTGGGTGCCACCACAGTAAAACCCTTAGCACCATGGCGGGGCTCTATTTCCTTCTTAAAACCATTTGTAAAAGAAACTTTTAAAACTTAGAGCCTACATGACCAGCCAGCCTTTGTGTTCAAGGCTTCTGTTTTAACCAGCTACAGCCAAATCATTTGAAAGTAGCAACATATACCTGATGGCCAACTGGATCCCCCACTCCTGTGCCTGCTTGATCAGGCCAGGTATTTTTGAAAACCTTATAATCCATCATGATATTTAAAAAAGCACATCCCTTCATCATCTCGTGTAAGAGAATAAGCTGGGCAGACTTCAACAGGAATTCTGCAGATTATCCTCCCCACAAAAGAGCTTATTAATTGCCTGTAAAAGGGGGTTGTGACTTATCACATAACTTCCCTCAACAGAGTAAGTGCAAGTATTGTCACATCTTTCATCTCCTTAAAAATTAAGGGTAGTGAGTCTTTAGCCCCTGTGTGCCATTTTACCTTAACCTGGAGCAGTATGTATGTTGGATTTGCAAGGCATTTCCTTTATTTTTTGCACCAATAGCGAATACACAACTGCACCTGTACGATTTGGTTCGCTTTGACTGCATTCTCGTTTCTCAGTGGAAAGAAAGAGGCTTTTGGTTTGCAGAACAGTAAACTTATCCTCAGTAAACACCCTCAGCACTATTACTGGACCTCATCAGTACTCACATGGAGAGATCACACTTCTTCCCACATACCTGATGGTTTCTTGGCACAGATTTTTTGGCTACTAAATCTCTGTGTTTTTACCAAGAGTTTGCCACACGACGTTCTCCAGCCCCTGCACCTGAGTGCAGTGTACACGCTTATTTGTTCAAAACATTACCTACAGTGTGTGGGTGCAGCATCACACTGAAGGTTTAAAACACCTGAGACCAAAAAAAGTCTCTCCAACCTTCTTCCACCTCACTGGTGTGATTCACAGGAGCACCCAACAGCATAACACCACCATCATACCTGTCCTCACCTACTCCTACCACACTGAGCTCATCAGCAGGGATTTTGTTGCCAGCCCCGAAGCCAACATTAATGTGTTTTTATTTTTTTAACTCATTGAGGGAGGAAAACAGAAAGAAACTGCCTAAGTTTTCAGAGACAAAGATCTCTCCAGGAGGTGCCAGCTGATGTTTGCAAAGACTGACTTGGCACAACATCAAGGAAGCTGGCATCCAAAATGCAAGCAAGCAAGCCCAGCTCCACACCAGCCATTGGCCAGGCTCAAGGAGTCAGGAAGAAAGAGAGGACCACACAGCGGTGCATGAGATACCACACTTGGCCTTCAGTCTAGAGAGAGGAGACACGCGTGGGAGGCTGCGTGGGAGCCGGCAAGTGAAACCCATGTCCTATCAAACTTGCAAATCTGCACATCACACACAACATCAGCCATTCGCCCGTAGCCACTGAATATCTAGTTACAACCCCCAGAAACACAGCTGACTCCATCACCAGGCCTTTAGCAGCATTCACAGAGACCAGAGAAGGTCAAGAGAGCCATCAGGCAGGAACAGAGGACAAGCACCGTGAGCTCAATGGGAACTTGACAGGCCAAGAATGGCTGCAGTCACGCAGGCCCGAGGAGAGCTCGCTCGTGTCGCCCTCTTTTTCTGAGGCGCTCAAAGACGACAAAACCTCTGACCTTTGATTAAACCATGCTGCTTACAGAAGAGGGGGCGGCTTAGGGGCTCAGGGACTCAATAAGAAACTATTTATCTCCAGGTCACGGGTTCATACCCTCTCCAAGTTCTTTTTCTCAGTCAATTAAAACAGGGGATTTGATCTACATTAAAAAACCCTGTTACTAAGGGCACAGACAGATACTGCCTCGTGGCAGATTAAGAAAATGCAACCTCTTTGCTGCTCTGTGCAAGCCCCACAACTTTGAGAATGCTCCCCACGCAAAGTGACTATGACCCAGCTTTCGCGGGGGAATAAAGCAAAGAAGGGATTGCAGGGGAGCAGCCAGGGCCACCATCACTAGCCCCAAACAGCAGGCTGGGGCATTATGGATGGAGCTGATCTTGCCCCAGCCTCCAAACCTGGTCCTGGGAGACTACTCCATGGGGGTCCAGGCCTTGCAGCCCGGGAGCCTGACCTCTCTGGGCTCGACATCATCCAGGCCTCAACCCAGGGTGACACTGGACAGCCCCTCTTGAAGCAGCGCTGGCATGGACACGTAGCTGAAGGGAGGAGACCTTCTGCCCTCCTCCTGCTGCAGACCCAGCCCCAATGGTGACAGAAAGGTGACAAATGCAGAGGTCGAGCAAACGGAGAGGTGAGAGGACACCTTCCACTACATCACCAGGCCCAGAACAACGCATGAATCAACGTTCATGTGTATCTGAAACCAAGTACTGACAGAAACCAAACTATCTAGGAACTCCAGCTGCTGCATTCAGGCTTCCTGGTAGTGAGCACAGACAAAGTCAAAACCTTTTTGTTTTTTTTGCTGTTGTTGGTTTTTAGCCCATAGAAAGTCAAGATAAAAACATGCTCCTGCACCCAGGGTGCACATACTTGCCTCTGCTGCCTTTAGTGGCTTCCCACTGAGAAAACACATCCTCCCTGCCCCAATCACAACTATTAGGTTTCATCAAATTTATCATAACTCCACGCTTTTCCTATATTTACCCTTTGGTCCAAAAGCAGAGAAAGGATTCAAGCATGAACTTCCCGTGCACCAGGACAGAGCTGCTGGCCCTGCCAGGGCCTTCCCATGCATCGTGGCCAGCGCAAGGGTAACACGGCAAAACGGAGGAGTTTGGAAACAAATGGGACACAAGCAGAGTTTTCGTCCATTCACCAAAGATGGTAATTATTTTCGAGAGGACCGCATATCCTTT
The DNA here is from genome assembly GCF_000695765.1 of Mesitornis unicolor. Lineage (NCBI taxonomy): Eukaryota > Metazoa > Chordata > Aves > Mesitornithiformes > Mesitornithidae > Mesitornis > Mesitornis unicolor. The sequence continues at coordinate 24,829 of NW_010198468.1, forward strand.
TGGCTTTTAATTAGCGTCAAACCAAGTCAACCTCAGTTCACACAAGTGAGAAACTATTAGGGGCTATGGACCTGCAGCCAAGGAAAACAAATCTGTAGCCGTCCTTCACCCCCAGAATAACTTCTGATTGTCAAGCACAGTTACCAGGGGAATGAATAGCTTCTCCTGCAAACTCCTCACTCAATTAAGCTAATGCGGACTAAAAGGCCAGGCAGCAGCAGCCAGCAGCATGGGGAAAGTCAGATGCACACTTGGCACATGCAGAGCGATCATGGCAGGTTGAGGGTGATGAAGGGGAGGAGCAGCGGTCCAGAGCCTTCATCATCATCAAAGAAAACATCCAGGGCTCCTTCTCAAGATGCTGAATGGCAAAAACTGGCAGGGGCTGTGACCTAAGAAGACTTCTAGAAGCTTTAACTGAGAAGCTGCAAGCACACCCTGGTATCCTGAGCTGTCATCTGTGTTTAATGGAGACAGATAAAGATCTGAGTGAGGAAACACCTAAGAAAATTCCTTGATATATTTGTAATCCAGAACTATCCTATTGCTGCCTCCCTCTTCAGTCAGCAGTCTTACAACTGAAAATCAGGCCAGAGCACAAAATAGAGACTCATTCAGGAGAAATTAGTCCAATCCTTGGATCTTCTTGAGCAAGAAAGCTGAGAATCTAAAACATCCCAGTCACCTTTCAAAGCACCCAGAAAAAAACCCAACCAAACCCCATTCAGATTCAGCAGAAGTTTGGTTTTGTTCCCAGCTGCTCTTTGCAGACCAGCTGTTGTGGCACCAATGATCCACACATGAATAGGATGGATTCCTTCCCCCACCCTTGCGCAGCTGAATTTCACTAAGAGGATGACTATGGACCTTTGAGGCTGCAGTGACATACAGAAGCCTTCCTCACTCTTCGCTCCTCTGTGATGTGCTATCGCTTCATTTTCTCTTTGGAAAGTTAGCTAAATGGCCTTTTATTTTAGGGGAAAGCAAAGTGTCGAGCAGCCTCTGGCCCATGCAACACTGAGCAAACTTCTCCTAATATAAAAGGCTACAAGACAGTCACTGTCTGAGACCTTCAAATACTCCATACAGGCAAAGTTATTGCAGTGGAGTTGCCTGGTCCTCTCAGTGCGTTATCTCCAGCAGTTGACTGGGTCTGGACTTCATGGTGGGATGGAGCTGGAACAGCCAGGATGTGAATTGCAAACCGCAGAGTCCAGCCACAACTCCAAAATAAACTTCAGCAGCAGATAACTTGGAGGCATCACTGATGTCACAACTAAAGGCAAGCAGAGGGGTCAGGCCAGCCATGAGCATCACGTCTCCACACACCACCATTAAGGAGATGGGAGTGTCCACACGCAGAAGGCAGGCAGCAAGCAAAACCTAGCGCAAAGAGGCTCTCTAGTAGGCGTTACCTGAATCCTGAGCATCTCCCTAGCAAAGTGCAATGATATTTAACTTCCTTGTGGGCTCAGGAGGCAGCACAGCATCTGTTGGGATTAGTCGGTTTGTGTTTGCAGAGCCCCGAACCCACAAACTGTATTTGTCCCTGCCAGATTTTACTGCCTGAAGCTAGGATGCAGGCAGGAGGTGTCACCTATAGCTCACAGCCCACTTTTGGTCACTGCTGCTTTAAATGAGTGATACTGTTCCCCTCCTCCACCTTACCCCATTCGATTGCACAACTCAATCCTGTTAACAGGCTGGGCTAGCTCGGCTCTACCAGGAGGCCCCAAATGCCACCCGGCTTGCCTTTTGCAGGACAAACCCACTCTCCCTCAAGCCTTCATCCCACTCCCTGGAGCCCCACCAGGGCTGCAGATTACCAACTCCCAGCCCACAGACCTCCGGCAGACCGAGCTGCATCAGCCACCCAAATTCCTGTCGGTAAGGGACTTTGCATCAAGTTTCACATTTCTCTTGGGTGTCCCTCCCTCCCACGCAGGCCTCCTGTGAGTAAGGGCTGAGGAATGAGACAGCGAGTGAGCACAGCGCAGAAACCACGGTGACAAACAGCCGTGAGTGCGATGAGCACCCCAGGAAGGAGGGGGAAGAGCCCAAAAAGGTTTCAGATGGAGCCAAGTGCATCTGTTGGTGGGATTATAGGTGGAAATGGCTTCCAATGGCAGGGCCACAGGAGCTGTATGTTCCTGTGACTCAGAATTGCTTTGCATCGTGTTGAAAGTCCTAGACATACAGCTTTGCTCTGCCACAAGATGCTGCTCCCCTTTCCTCAGCAGATACATTTCAGTACTTATCAGGTCTCCATCTTAGTCACGTTCTGCTAACATGCGCTTTTGACATCCTTTTCATCTTCTCTCGTAATCGCTCTCCGTGTCCCCAGATCAATCGCTCAGCTCTGCTCTCACCATTCTCTGCTTTATCTCCATCTCCCAGGGCAGGAGCTTCCCTCTGCTCGGGGTCGCAGGGCTCAGACACACAAGGTTTGTTACTAATCACCTTTGGGGAGCTTGTTGTAAGCAATAGGCACAGCCTGAGATGATACAGGTCAAATTTCAGAGATATGGACAACACAAGGAAATGCTGTCCATAGGATATGGAAGCAAAACCAAAGAGGACAAACAGGAGCATACCAATGCCATACCCAGAATTACTCATGTCTTCCATGAGATGGGTAGGCCTTGTCTCGTTCTGGAGATCAACAGCATCCGGGATCACTTTCATTACACACCAGACAGAATGTGCACAACCAAAACACACAGAAAATATCCCCATCCTCGCAGCTGCAGCTACCAAAACAGCTGGAACTAAACGAGATGATCCAATGTGGGACTTTCTGATAACACACAGCTACCTTGGTACATCCAGTTCCACCCATGAAATCAGGCATACCCTTATCAGGTACGAGCCAAATAATCCAAGACATGAGAAATTTATATTGTTCATTTCTATTGTTTTCAGTTAACCTGCTGCTCTGGCCGCATTCCCAAACATTGTACGCTGAGGGAGACACTCAAAGAGGTGTTATGTGCCAAGAATGTATCTCCCCAGGTAATTTTAACCATTTTGCCCATCATTTATTCCCCACCTGTCTGCCTAGGGAGCAAATTAGGCTTCGGGTACCAAACGGTGCTGAAGCACTTGCTTATCTTTAGGCACATGAGTAGCTGCAGAGTTCAGCTGGATTGCTCATGCGCTTAAATTTCAGACTCACTACGTGGAAGGTTCACCGAGCCCTCCTTAAATGGCAAAGATGCAATGCTGCGTTTTCCAAGCTCGGTCCTGTGCATCCCAAGAAATCTGAGCAAAGAGGCAGAATCCTTGGAAAAAGCACCAAAGTGGAACTGTGCTAGGGAAGGCATCATTTTCTCTTCTCCCAAAAAACAGTCTGTGGGGTCAGAGGTGATGGAGAATCACCACAGCTCTAAAGGAAGCTTAAACTACCCTGAAAACGAGCAGGTTTACTGTACACAGGAAAACCAGCAACTGAGGAAGCATCCAGCTGATGATGTGAAGTCCCCTATTACCCACATTCTACTCCTTGACATATGTTTTTATACATAAATAACCACTGGACCTTAACCATCCCTGTGGTTCATTTCTGGACCTCCCCACCACCACGTTTCAGATTCAACAGCATTAAACTGCCCTGGTTTCTCAATGCCAGAAGCAAGGACCAGCTTCCACACTGAGCCAGGCATTTCAATACTCACACAAAATAAGTACAGGCCTTGCCCCCCAGCCAAGGATGACGATGATAATGCATAAGAGGCAGGTAAAAGTGGAAAAGATGGGGGAGATGGACTGTATAGATAGGTGTAACTGCAATAAGCAGTTCAGAGTAATTTCCAGAGTTAGGTGGGAAGGATGCTAACTCCAGCCTGTAATTACAAACAATTCTGTTCAACCGTTTCTCCGTTTGATTATCAGCTACGACTGCAAACTAAAGAGAGCAACCCTGGTCTAACTGGCTTTTTTCCCGTGGATTTCAGTGTCAGGGATGACACAAGACTCCCAATCCCACTCCTCTCCAAGCCACAGTGTCCCAGCAGTAAAATCACAAGAATAATTTTCCTTCACCTCCGAAAGGCACTGCAAAAATGGTCCCCCCAGCTTGCAAAGCGCTCCAGTGAAACAGCAGAGAGCACAAAAGGAACTTAATAATTCTGCATTTAGTCCCAGTTAGATTAGTACATAAGAATATAATAGTAAATAAGGCCACATACTGCACAAAAAGAAAATGAATAGCTGCTCATTAAGTATCATCATCTGCTCTGGACACAAAGAATAGGTGCTCTGGGAATTCAGTGGCTATATCCTATTTGGCAGGGCAGGCCAAAGTAAGGTTTCACCAGCGACCTTCACTCTGGCATTTCGTAGCTTTGGAGCACTTGGACTTCGCAACTTTAACGCTTTTAACCAAGTTCACCACTTGTGCTGCTATCGCCATCTGTTTCTCTAGGGAAATCCAGATTAAAGGCTTATCTTGGCCACAGCAATAGCTTGAGGTATCTCTCAAGATTTGCCCGAACCCATGAAAAGCGAATCAAGTCTCTACTCTGTCAGGTGACGAAGGGTGTTAAATTCAAGCCAGATGATCTCCTCTGGGGCTGAGCTGAGGCAGGAACACCCAGGCGAGGGGAGATGCAGCAGCTGGAGTTACAACTGCGCAGCGGCTGCTAATCCAATCACCCTCTCAACCCGGTCCCTGCTCTGTCTGGGAGACTCCTCGCTCTCACTCAAGCTTGCCTCATTAAGGGCAGTAATTCAAGTCTGTTAAGGTGAGGTAATAAACTGCTGAAACAGAGAGAGCTCCTCAGGGTACGTGCATGCAGCGCAAGGAAGATGCACATTGCTGAGACAGAAACCGCTGCAGCAGGGGTACAACACAGAATCACAGAATATTGGGAGTTGGAAAGGACCTCGAAAGCTCATCCAGTCCAACCCCTGCCAGAGCAGGATCACCAGACCAGGTCACACAGGAACACGTCCAGGTGGGTTTTGAATGTCTGCAGAGAAGGAGACTCCACAACCTCTCTGGGCAGCCTGGGCCATGCTCTGGCACCCTCACAGTAAAGAGGTTTTTCCTCATGTTCACATGGAACCTTCTATGCTCCAGCTTGCTCCCATTGCCCCTTGTCCCATCATTGGACATCACAGAGCAGAGCCTGGCTCCTTCCTCCTGACACTCGCCCTTTACAAATTGATAACCATGAATGAGGGCACCCCTCAATCTTCTCCAAGCTGGAGCCCCAGCTCCCTCAGCCGCTCCTCATCAGGAGATGCTCCACACCCTCCATCATCTTTGTGGCTCTGCTGGACTCTTTCAAGCAGTTCCCTTGCACCAACACAGCAACTGCAGCAGGACCGCCTGCAAGTCACCTGTGAAGCACACCAAGCTTTTCTTCCCAAAAAAAACCAGAAAAAATACCCCCACCTCACTATGCTTAACAAAGCATTGGAGCTGGACCACTTCTATCCCATCACGCAGTGCATCCCTACTCACAGCCCCTTCTCCAAGGCATGCAGCACAATTTATCCGCCTTCTCCATCCTGCCTGCCCTCACCATCCTGGTCCCATAATAAAGCAGCTGGGTCCTGGTTCCTCAGCAGCATCACAGTCCCCAGCTGCTCAACCCTGGCAGGAGAAACCAGGAGCAGAGGGAAGGGATGAGACAACTGCAGCTTCCCACAATGAAACCCATTGGCCTAAAAAAGGGAAGTTACAAATTGATGCATAAACTAGACCTGGCTGTGTAATTTGGAGCTAACAGGGTAGTTTACTGAATGTTAATTAAATCCTCAGTGCCTGTTACCAACTGTGGAGATCAACTTATTTTTAAATTAAATAAGCAATAAATGCTTAGATGAACTTCTATTAAATTTCACCCAGTGAATGAAGTATGTGGGGCTTTTAATAGACATTAAACAAGATAGTTATGGCAAGTTAGTTGATATTTTATTACCTAAAGATAATGGCCATATTAAATCTCAACTAACTATTCCACTGGCAGCGCAATCATCTCAGACTTGGCCAAGTTTGCCTGCCTTGGAGCATCGCTGGGCAGAGGAAGGCAGCCAAGCGCTGAATGGCACCTACTTAGAGGATGCTTGACTGCGTAAACCCACTTAGCCACAAAATGGGATGCCTCCCAGCCAGATGTGGACATCCCAAAAAGGGCTGACAGGGGCTCTCACATAGAGCCAAAGCTGCCATAAGTCACATACCCCCCCCAAACCAAACCAAGCAACTTATGGCGTTACTGAGGAATCACTGTGACGAGGTTCCCTTACATCAAGGGCAACAGAAAACATCCTCACCAACAGTCTGCAACACTCAAAAGCTTTATCTTTTTCTAAGAAAAGGTTATCGGCAGCCCACAACTCCACCGGTGTTTGTTTTCCTTCCCTGAGCATACTGCAATAGTTCAGGAGTGCTTCTGAGTGACTCACGCGTGTGTCACTGTCACCCACAGATCCCAGCAGCAGATAGTGGCAGTCTGAAATGACAGAGACTTGCTGACAGCAACTTAAAAATGAGCATTTTCATGCCAGCTCCTGCGCTTGCTCAGAACGTGATCGAAACCAGCTCTTTGAGATGAAAGCAGCATCTCCACCGAGGTGTCTCTACCGGTAACCTTAATCACAACCATTAAGTGTGGGTAGCGGGTTTATTTTTCACGTCGGGGTTGGAAACATCACAAGTGCTACCTGCCCTGAAGCAGGAAGAACAGAGAGTGCCAAACCCTGCACCCCATTAACCCCTGGGCAGGCACAAGCTCCCAAAGAGTTGTTCAACTTTGTGGGGTTTTTCTGCTCTGTGGTTTTCGGTTTGATTTGTTGTTTTGTTTTCTCTGTTTGTTTCTATTTTAGAAAACAGAAAGCTCCGTGAAATCAAAAGAGGAAAACACAGAGCTCTTCAGGCTTCACCAATGCTCTCCTCCGGTATCCAAATGTACATGTGAAAGCCAACCCTAACATCTTCCCTCCAATCCCGACTCCAGAATTGTTGCTCATAAAGTTATTTCACATCCTGTATTTTCCTACACATAACCCACACACTTTAAAGTTATTGTTCCTTACGAATCTGTCCCTCTGATAACCCACATCCTTAGATAAGCTATGGTTTCCATCTCCCCCACTCCTTTTGAAGCAGGGCTGCAGTTCCAGTAAGCTCTCGAGCTTTTAGCAGAATCACCCTGCTACAAGAGCAAAGGGAGATGATGAAGCCACCGGGGGAAAAAAAGCAGGCTGCAGAGGACCGAAAACAGGCAAAGGTGCTGCTGTCTCGCTCATTTGTGCACACAGCAAACTGACGCTGAATCCCAGATTTCTAGCAGGTCACACAGACTTGGTATTCATAGTGCTTCCCTGAAGCATCTCCATCAAAAAAAATAACGTACTGAAAAAGCATTAGGAAAAGGAAACATTATTTCTTCACCATCCCAATGCCATCTTTAAAACCCTGCACCCACAGGGACTTCCCTCCACCTGAAGGGATTACCAGGGCTGGCACAGACTGGGAAGAGCATGGACCACACCTGGCAGAGGTGAAACCCAGAGTGGGCCAGGGCCAGGGCCAGAGCAGAGGGCACGGGCACTGCCCAGAGCCATGCCAGGGCTGGAAGAGTTAACTGGAGAAAGGCAACTGTGGGGCAGGCTTTTGGGCTAGTGACTAGGAACAACGAAAGACCGAGGATGCATTGTTCACACAACCACGATGGGCAAAGCAATAGAGAAACCGCTGCGGGCACCCTCAGGGTATCTGTTTCCACAGACGGCACGGAAACTGTCTTCTTGCAAACAACTTGTCATCCACCTAAGCTACTCCTTTCTCCAGCTACAGTCAGCAAGAGGTGTTTCAGGGAAACCTGCACGGAACAGCCTCTTCTTTCCAATTAGGTGTGTATGATATAACGGTATGATAGACCACTAGCTGGTGTAACTCAGTGTACCTGATGTTCATACAGTCATCCCATCTCCTCTCCAGACTTGGCTAAACTCTTGCCCTCAGCAACGTTCTGCATTATAAATGTCACCATTTTGTTACATGGAAAAGTACTTTGCTTTGTCCATTTTGAAACAGCCACTTTCACCGTGGCTTGCATTGGTACAGAGAAAGAGAGACCCCTTTTCCACAGCACTCGCTGCTTCTGTGACACCTTCCTAACATCTGTCCTTTATAGATATAGATATAATCATATCTATAATAATCATATCATAATAAGCAATTCCAAACCAGTGGTCAAACTCCCTTGGGTTTTCCACCTCCTCACCATTTTTATTACCCCTCTCCAAAATAGCACACACCAGGCTCCACTGATCAGAAGGGAAACACTTCAGTTTTGTAGTCACACACGATAGAAACACGAGCAGTGATATCTAGAAACACGGCAACAGAAAGGCTTTGCAATTGAGTGGCATTTCCACTCTGACCAGGAAGCACCACACATACTATGGGTTATAATTAAAAATACATACTGATGATCATATTCTATATATTTAAAAGCACTCCAGCTCCGCTGAGGCTGCAGCTGACACTATTAGGTGCTTTGCAAAACTCCCTAGTCCAGCTCTGGAGCTTCACCCCTAAATATCCTTGAGAAATAAGTGCTTTGGCAAGGGACACACATCTGACTCTGCATTTTCATCATTTGAAAGCTTGAACAACCCTGCACTGGTTCCTGATTCTGGTAAAACAGAGCCCATTACCTCTCGCTAACAGAGCACAGCTGAAGGCAATATTCAGAGCAAAGCAACTTGGAAATGCAACGTGCTCTGCAAGTTCCCATCAGACAAAGCAGGTAAAGTGCGGAAGACCTGGCATCTCTGGCAGCTTTTCCCAACAATAGGTGGGGGAAAAAAAATTAAGAAAACAATTAAGGGAAAACTATTTATGAAACTCAACAATTAGAGGGTGGCAGGGCTGAAGGCCCCATTAGCAGCATCAATGCCTGCTGGAGCTGTGGGCAGGATTAAACACCAAGGGTAGAGCTCACTGCCAGGTGGCCCTAAACCCCACCACCCACACCATCACCTGCTGACAGCCCATCCCGCAGGGTAAAACCCTTCAACAAAGGCTGAACAACAGAAAGAAGGGAATAACAGGGCTAATAAATTTAGGAGTGATAGGGTGAAGGGTTGTGAGGTGGGCAGGGGGAGACAGAGCAGGCCAACAGGCAGAGAGGAGTTTTCAACAGTAAATCTTTATCCTCTGATGGAAACATTTTCAGAGGGAAGTCCCATATTCCGGAGTATTATTTAACCTTGCCTGGGGCAGTCCTGCTGCAAAAAGGGTAGGGGGCAAACAGAAAGTCCCTCACATCCCCAAACCGTGGGCTGGGCTACGCACAGGACTGCGACCAACATTTTCCAGCAAGATGATGGCTGGAATATACAGACAAAATGCTGTGTCCCATTTTCCGGTTCCAAGCGTTCCCCTGCCTTCCTAATATCCCATGTGTGCAATTACTTGGTGAGCCGGCACCTGCTGTATGACCCAACTCCCAGATATTCAGGGACTTCCTACTCACCCTCAGATTTTTTGCCCCAAAAATTCATTCCCATAAGGCATAAGCACAAACTCTATAAATAAATGAGTCCAAGGAAGCAAAGAAACTTTCAAATCTGAGCATTTCCCAAAACTGAATTGGAGGCCGTGAATTTCACATGGGTCAAAACCACTTTCTGCATGGGGGCTGTGGTGCTGTGGAGGTGTAAAATGACACGTCAGCAAACTCGACGTGCCTTCAAAATCTGTGTACCCATCACCTAGCCAGAGAGAAAGATACCAAGCAGGAACCCAAATCAAAAAAAAACCCCAAACAACTGGGCCAAAAAGCAAACTCACAGAGGCATCAAAAACAAACAAATAAAAAGTAATCAAAACAGAGCAGGAGAATCCAACGCTCATTTGTTTCAGCAGCAGGGCCAGAACTGCACCTCGAGGTACAACAACCAGAGCAATCAGGGAGTATCTCCATCACCACCTCCCACTCCAGAGCGCTGCCTTCTCCCCAGCGCAGCCCGAGGGCGCGGAGAGCGCTCCCGAACAATGGCAGCAGTAAGATTTGCCTGCTGCAGAGGGGAGGGAGAGCAACAGAAAGGGGAGGAAAACTAATTTCAATTTCAAAAAAAATAAAAAGCCAGAGTGACGTAAGGATGTGGGAAACTTTTAAGTCCTTACCTGCTGGGGAAGGGTGGGCCTCCCCGGGCGTATAAAAAGCTGCCGGGGTTTTACTCAACTTATTTACTACCGAGCCCCGGCGCAGAGGTGGCCGGCGTAAGGTGCGGGTTGGGGGGGGGTGGGGGGTGAG
>NW_010198469.1:0-2767 GCF_000695765.1 Mesitornis unicolor
CCTGTACTCTGGCCTGTGAGATTGGGTACTCAGTGAGCATCTGCCTTTACTAAAGACCGATAAATAACAGATAACAAGAATGTGTTCCAAATAAATGGCTGCTGAAATAATAGATGTTGAGGATCATGGGTTTTGTCTTGGACACAACCTCTGAGTTGTCCCATTCTTTTTTTGTGCCAGTCTGAATTAATTAGATTGAAGTTGGAGGTTCAAAGTAAAGTACAATGGTATCATTGAACTGTGATAATAATACTTAGCACATTATTTTGAGGGAGTTTCTGCTCCTGCTTGGTCTGAAGCTGAAATAAATGACAGTATTTTCACTGATTGTGAACTCAAAAATTGTAACTAACAGTGAAATCTGTTTTCATATTCTGTTTCTATTAAAAATGTGTTAGATATGTTAATGAATTCCTATACTTATGATTAATAAGTAGCAACCTTTCTGTTTTACAGAAGCTAAATGGCTGCAGCAGACATCACTGTGAGAACTATCAGACCATGGACTAAAAGCGGTAATGCTGGTGGAAAGTTGTACTGAAAATCTCATCTATCTCATCTATCTAAGTGAGTTTTTTTCATCTGCTTTTTACTCCTGCTTTAAGAACAGTTGGCATGTGGCAGTAAGTTCTTGAATTAGAAATACTGTCCTTCCAATCCTTTGAGCTTTTTTTCTAGTATCTTTTTTTGTGCTCCTGGATGTAAATCCTCACTTCTAAGTTGAATTGTAAACAATGATGCAATGGAGTCACACAGCTGAAAAATATGCATGAAACCAGAACCAGCCATTTTGCTTTTCTTTGGTGGCTAGGAGTGCCAGTGAAAGTAGAAGACAGTTTCTTTAATAACAAATTTAAATGCTTTCTTCTGCAGTTGACTGTCATGCTAAAATAATAAAAAAGAGATTAAGTAAAGAAGAGGATGGCAATATTTCCTTAAGTGGAGTGTTATTTTGCTGATGAGGTAAACCTAATTGACTTCAAGAGTAGCTTAAGACTGCCAACTACATGCTGATGTTGACTGACTGTACTTTTTCTTCAGCCACTGCTACAACAGAGATTGAAGTCATCTTCTGTGCTTTCCGTATTGCACATGGTGGTGCAGGTAAGAGCAATAGGATGTAAAAAATGTGGAGGTCATTATAGTGGTGGGATGGCCCTGTAAGGAAGGTGTTGAAATCCATGGCATTTGGGACATTTAAAACAGAACGTTACATCATATTGATACAAGAACAGTATACCACAACTGTCAGGAAATAAGGCAAACTTTTGTCCTTGTGCACAGCTTTGTGGCATCGCTGAAACTCTTGAGGCAGGATCACGTGCCTGAGAGGATCAGTGATCTCACCAAACCACAGCTGGCAGCTGACATAGTTGGTGGTCACTGATGGCTTTGGAGGTTACTGCCACAGCACAGTTACACATCTCATTGGACTAGACACACCTCGCTTAGCCAAACAGATGATACAGTGGTACTGTGTCACTTTAGAAAGATGGAGGTTATTAAAAGGTGTGGGTCTGGGAGATGAGGGATCATCAAACGGCAGAAGGCAGGGCAGAAATCAGTCATTTATGCATCTGCTGTGAAGACAAGAGGGCTGGCAAAACAGAGAGATAACATCTTGCTAATCTAACTACATGGAGCAACAGATGTATGAACACTGTTTCTTCTAGGGTCCATGAATGAAAGGCGATTTTTTTCTGTTAGGAGCTGCTTTGGCCACTAAGCAAAACCTAATAATGGCTACTGATTGAGTTTTAAGAGTTGCTTTTTTTTTAAACCTTTTTTTTCCTAAGACTTCAGGGACTATTCTATTTGAGGAGCTTGCCTAGAGACTTTTCACATGGTTGAATCCTGTGGAAAATTTATTGTCATCAGAAAAAGGCATGGAGGGGTAGAGGGAAGAAGAAAAAAAAAGAATGACATGGGTTTTCTCCCAAATGCTTTTCCAGATTTATTTTTCTGCTTCAGTTTTCATGGGAAAATCCCTCTATGTGGTTATACATATATTTTAGTGTTTTTACTTGTCAGTATTTTGTTTTTGTAGCTGCTCTGAATCTTTTAGCTTAGAAACTGCTATGTTGTTTGTTGATGGAGAAAGAAATGGCATTGGAAGTTAGAGTGACATTTGGAGACACTGCAATTAAGAATCCAGCTTCTCTCATTGCTAATGGCTGCAGCAAACACTGGGGTTTTCAAGACAGCAGCTGGGACTCTCCAGCCTGTTTCTGCTTTTATGTCAGCTCCAGGTGAGAGATGATCACTTGTCACTGTTGACCAGTTCTAGTGGTGGTGACAGACCCTCTTGGAGCAGGAGGTTGGGCTGGAGATGCTAGTGGTCCCTTCCAGCCAATGGTGCTATGACTGCATGGAGGGGCTTTAAAGCCCTGTTTCACAGAAGGGGTGAATCAAACACTTCTTCTGTCTGAAGAGGCTTTGCCTCTTGGCTGTGCATTTTGGGCTCAGGAGAAAGGATATCAGGCAATCTGCAGAGGAAAACTCAGAGCATGAGCTTAATTCAATGGAGAAAGGGAGGATATCAGAGACACTCTTCTTGCATGGGTATATAACATGTGCTTATTTTTTTCCAGCTGGAGTTCACCTACTGAACAACGTGTCAAAATGGACAATTATTTTTTACACTCTGGTGTATTTTTATCCACACACGAATAATTGAGATGAATACTTCCTTTTTTTCCCCCAAGAAAATGTTTAATGTTAAATAATTATGCAATTGTATTGATGTAAAAAGATGAATAGCACTCTT
>NW_010198469.1:2826-19399 GCF_000695765.1 Mesitornis unicolor
CATTCCTGCAGTTCATTGCAATGGAAAAACTTAAGCTGATAAACACAAATGAAATTTTCTACAGAGTATAAATAAATTTATTGAAGGAGATGTAAGCAAGCCTGGGCAGTAGTTAGAGAAGAATAGCGATTCACAAATTCTGTCAATATTTTTTCCTGTGTCTCCACATCTTTGTGCTCATCTCTGGGACAAAATTGACAATATTTTATGTATTACAAGCGGTTGAGGAGAAAGCAGCAAGAATGTCTGGGGACTTGTGAAAATGTCTCGTGATGGAAGATTGAAGTGGTTGATGTAGTTTGTGTTAGAAAGGAGTTAAATAAAGAGGGTAATGCAAAAAGTCATAATAGAACCAGCAATTTGGAGAAGGGGGATCAGAGCTACCATACTCTGATTCTCATAACACAGAAAAGGGAAGGCACTAAATTTTGAAGCTGCCAGATTTTAACTTCACACACACAAAATCAATACTCTGTCCAGCAGCATGTCCTGCCTGTGGACACACTGCCACTGTATGCTCCTAAGTCTAGAAATCAGAAAAATGCAAATGTCACTTGTAGAAAAAGAATATTTGGAGCTGGATTCTTCTGAGAAGACAATAAAGTCTCCTGAGGTTTTAAATTAATCTCTAATATCTTGCAATTAATAAGAAACTTTTACTCAGCAGATCACTCAACTTGGCCCTGTGTAACAGATTGTGAATCTTCTTTTTAAGCATTTGATGCTTGTCAAACCCCTTATAGCAAGAAAATTTCTGAGACTTTATATATTACTGTGTGCTTCTGGCTTCTTTGTACCCTTTGGGAAATCTGTGGAATATCTACTTTAACGGAAAAATGGATTAATTAGATTCTCGTTCATTTAATAATGATTTTTAAATACAACAGCTTGAATATTGTCTCCTGCTTTGTTCTGAAGCCTTTTGTGGATTATATGCACTGAGCAGATGTGTTTACACTGCAGCTGTATCTGTTGTGCATACACATTCACTGATTCGTAATGGGATGAGTTTACATATGGCTACAGATGATGAGTTTGCTTTACGTCTCCACTACCCTGTTACAACCTCCCCCCCAACCACCTTTATGTTTTAAGTCATGTAATTGACTAATCAAAGTGTGAGCAGAGTTCCATAAGCTGTTGGTAGCTGTGGTGTGATCATAGCACAAGGATTGGTTGGCCGTAAGTGAGCTGAAGGGATGCATTTCTCTTATCTAACACATTTCCTTGCTTCATCTGCAATTAAAACAAGAAAATACAACGGTAGTACTGTTGCCTTGACAGTGAACAATCATTGCCTATTGGACAGGGTGATGATATGTAATTAAGTCAAATCCTATCTTGTGATGATTAACGATACATCAGCATTCACCCAACATGCAGCCTTCCAAGGCACACAAAAATGTGGTTTGTGTAATGAAAGATAATTAATAATTTCAAGCTCTGATTATTCTGGTCTATGGTTCCAGTTTGACCACAGTGAAGCGGTGATGTTGTTAGCTGTGGCAATTAGCTGTGTAAGAGAACAAATGGGTTGGGACTGGAGCCACACAGAGGTTCACTCTTCTCCCTCCTTCCCTTTCCCTTTGCAGACTTGCAAAAACGAGCTCAATTGTGGACTGTTTTACAGCCTGAAATTTCCGCAGCCAACCACTGTTGACAGGGATGGAGATTGGGGAACAGAGCTGGGGCTGACAGTTTTATAATCTAGTTGTGTTGAAATGTTATCATTGTCAGTTCTATTATTTAGAAGAAAATCCTCAGTTTGACTCAGAAGATGAAGATTTATTGGGTAAAAAAGATGAAATGTCAGTGTCTGAGAGACAATATGTGTAAGTAATACACCAGGATCACTGTTCCTGTATAAGTGAATTATCATCAGGGTATGTCTTCAGCTGAGCTCCACACCAAAGCAGTATTTCAGTGGGCTCCACAGATGAGCAGTTGCTCCCCTTTATAGAAATAGGAAGAAGACAGGAAGATTCTGGGGCCATTTCTGGAAAATTTTGTTCATATAGTGAGTCCTTTGGCATCCTGAGTGGAATTGGCGGGGCTATACACATGAGCAAAGGTTTGTAATGGTGTGCTGTGGACCAGCCTTGTGGTGTGACATCAGGTTTGCTTCAGTTTGCCCCCAAAAAGCACTCAAGTACAGTCCCTTCATGCCATCTCATCTGCAGTGGATGCGGCAGGTAAATCCACCTGGCTGACGACAGAGGATGGAAACCTCTAAAGCAGATTATCTGGGTCCAGATTTTTATCTCATTATTTCACACTTATGGCACTTTCCACAGCTTCTGCAAATGCACCAACATGACAAGAGAAGGGCTTAACCCATGTTTCACTGGTGGTGAATGCTTGTTCAACAAGCCTGGAGTCCTACAAAGGAGAGGGGAAGAAAAGAAAATCTCTAAGTCTATTTGCTGCTAGATGCTTCTGATCACTTCTTATAAATTATACTTTCTTGAAACGCCTTTTGCATATGTATCTGTATGAGTATGTATGTACGTATCTACCTCTCTGTCAATTAATTTCCCTGTCTGCATGCCTCTGTACACTTAGAGACTGACACTCGCTCATCACTGACTCATGTTGAGCATTATGACTGATGCATCCCAGTAATAAAGGTACTGGCAATTTTATTAAAAAGTATTACTGGAGAGATCTGAAATTCAGCAGCCCCTGAAGAGTTTCTCGAACACACAGTGTATCTGGAATGTCAAAATGGTCCTTGGAGATATGCAGACTAATAAACGAGGCAGGACAGACATATCATGTTTATGATTATACATATTCCCCCATGAAATAAAACTGTACAATTGTGATTGGAGGCAGAGAGTTACCAGCTGGAAACAGCTGCGCTGCTAAAACACCCGGTGGCAGGCTATATAAATATTAACAAAGATACTCCAAACTTGACTGTGTCTGTATTTATATATGTTTTGTTGCCAGCTGAGGCAGCTGTCAAAAGGGTTGACTTTGAGGAAATGGATGTGAGTTAGGAATTGCAGAGTTTGAAGCCTTTCTCTTCATTTTGTTTGTCCATTAGAGTTTGAAACTGTGTACTGAAAGGATCCATCAGACATACAAAGCTGTGTAGTATGGAAAGCAGCTTCAAGTGCTACAAGTTTATTTTTAAAGCAGTCTTTTAAAAAAGGATGAAACGTCTACTTCAGGGCAGACATTCCAAGCAGTTTTGCTTGTAAGGAAACTCCTCACTTGCAATACCTCAAGAACTTGGTGTATAACAGAAATGTACTTATCTTTGCAATGAGCAGTCTCTTTGCTTGCACTGGTACAAATCAGGAGCACGCCCCTGAAATTAATAGAGCCATGCTAGACAAAAAGAGCATGGGAAGGGGACCCAAGCTACTGGTGTTGCTGCTCCTCAGTTTTTTGGATAGCAATGGGACAGCTCAGCGGCCCCCATGAGCAGTGCCTGGATCTGCCCATGTTCCAGCTCAGTGAGGTAGAGCAGTCGCAAGGCATAGAGTGTCCCCAGCTGGTCCAGGGGTGGATTAGCCTAGTGGGATCATGTGTAGAAACAGCTTTCCTCTACCCTCAGTTATGTAGGAGATGTTAGCTCAAACTACAGGGCAGAAACATGGCATTCTTGGCTCTAGTTCATATGCAGTTTCTTATGCTTAATCAAAGGGATGGCATGGAATGAAGCAAATTGAAAACTATCAGGTTAATTGTAAAGATAAATTTGGTTAAAGACCCATTCTCATTAAAACATATTCTATGCAAAGGCTAATAGCACAGGCTATGCATTATGATTTCACAAGTGCCTTTTGTGTTCTTTGTGAAACAGGGATTCATGTTTGTCTCAGCTCTGCCACTAACCCTACTCTCCTAAGATCCCTGCCCCTACTACAGGTACCCAGGGGATGGTTGTTTGACCTCACAAAAGACTTCAGTGTTTCAATATTTCTTTTGATTGTGAGACAGATGAACACATTGAATATTATTTGTACAGATCAATGCTAGTAAAAATATCTTGGGCTGTTTATAGCAATTCATTTTGCCTAGCTCTTTCAGCTAATTGCACTCTCATAAATTCAAAGTGAGAATCTTTAGTATGTCCAGAGATTTTTTGTGCGTGTTCTTCCATCCCAGTTCCCCCCCATCTCAGCTGGGGTTTATGAAGAATTTGGAGCCTGGTTCTGCCCAGGTTCCCTCAACAGTGCTGCACGCTCAGGTAGCACAAAAGCCCGTGATGAATTCCAGTGATGTGCAGAGGGATAATTATAACCTTGTCTCAATTGAAGAAGAATTTAAAAAAAAGAAAAGGAAAAAAAAAAAAAGAGCCCAACTGCCTTCTTATTCCCAGTCACAAGGCAGGCAGACAGCTTTTGCTGACAGGTTGATGAGCTGTGGGAGTGGTGATGGGTAAGGTGCACACCTCAGCATTGTGCCTGAGTGTTGTCAGACTGGATGTTGACAGATGGCATGGGCTGTGGTTTTGCATGCTTCAGATTTAATCTGAATGCTCTCCTGACATGCACTTACTTTCTCTGCTGTTCTCCAGCAAGATATCCTTCTATGGGTACAGTAGAGTGTGATGAATATAGCTGAAGCAGGAAGGCAAAAATTGCTTAAACCTATTGTTTTAAATAAAAATAATAGTTACCTTGTGACTTCTAGTTAGGGTCTTAAATGTTTGGAAAACATCATCAAGAGGTATCAGTTGGTGGGTTTCTACAGAAATCAATGCTGTAATACAAAATTTGATACTCAAATAACTCTTCAGGTGTTGGACTGAAATATTTGGTAACCGTTTTTCCTTTTTTATGCAGTGTGTATGGGATAACAGTTTGTGCTTCATTTGCTGTTCACTTTGCTGGAGTTTGAGAGCCTTCTGTATTGAAGTGTAGACCCAAATGTCATTTGTAGCCTCTTTGGCCTTTTTACTTTCTCTTTTTTTGCTTTAAAAAGCCCTCAAACAAACTGGCTTTTTCTGCTTCTTCTGCTTCTTCTTTATCCTATAGTTAGAGGTAAGAGTCAGACCCCAAATCAATAGGCTGCTGAGCTGCTATAATTTTTTCCTCACTTGAATAAGTAAAGTTGTCATCCAGAAAAAGCCCAGGAGAATGCTTAACATTCACTAGCCATAGATGCTTAAAATTAATCTCATGCTTAAATGTTTTGCATATTTAAAAGAGCATAACTGTGATTCAGGAGAATAATTCTGATCTGGGAATTAACACCATATGGAAACACATTGTTAACTGTACATGAGTGACTATGTCTATATGGAGAAGTGATAACAGTACAAGCTTCCCAGTTGTGTACTCCTGTTTCTGTTCAAAATAATGCATATTTCAAAATGACACCTGTGTTATTTAAATGATTTAGTACAGTTTACTGAAAGGAAGACAAAGACAAGAAAATCAGATAAATACTTCTGACAAACAGAGAAAGGTATGCTTAGGGAAATTTAGGCAGCATGGGTGAAGGAACTGGCAGTGTTTCAAGTGTCTGCAAGATGTGTTTGTTTTCTCAGATCTCCAATTTACTCTAATAGGCATATTATGTTCAGGCATGAACAACTAAATCCCATGTGAAATGAATGAATATGTTCAAAATACATGGTACAGTGAGCCTGTATACCTTTAAGCATATGAAGTCTTGTTTTCTGTCTGTTTAAGCTTGCAGTAAAGCTGAGGTTCACACAGAGTAGGAATTTTGGTGGTGGTGGTGGTGGTGGTGTTTTTGTTTAAGCATAAATGTGTAATGTCTGAAGTGTAATCATCTTAAAAGCAAGGTAAGAACCTCATCTAGATTTATCTACTCATCTAGAGTCCTTGACTGACAATGGAGATTTGGGTAATCAAAGGCAAACAGGCGGAATTGCCTTTGGGTAACAGCCCACCTTTTTCTCTTGACTGTTCAGTTTAGCAGACACACCAGCTTCTACACCACTTTAATGACATGTGGGGAGTATTACCTGAGATATCAATTGAAGCTTCAGCTTCTTCCCCACCCTTCTTTACTTGCTTTTTTCTTTGTTGACTATTTAAATTAAGCCCATTACAGCTGCTACCATCTTGTCCATGTGGTTTGCTCAAAGCAGAGTTTGTTCATGCAATGCAAAGTGCCAGTAATAACAAGAGCGCTGAAAGGACTAATTCCACAGAGGAGAACAAGGAGCTGCAAACTGAGCACATAACGATCATGGGCAGCAGGATTACCAAGCCAAGTACTAGGGATGATGGTGAATCATTCCATACCCTTCTGCTATTACTTTTGCTCTGGATTTTTTAGTAAAATAAAAATCATTAATAAAAGTGTTATCAGGAATAATTTCATGTAGGTGTAAAGAGAGTCACAGAGAAAGTGCTGATTCCTGGGCAGAGTTCCTGTGGAGGATTTCAGGAGGACATGGACTGGAAGGGCAAGGCACGGTTCATGTATGTAGCCGTTTAGTATTTGTACTGCCAAGACTAAAAGTATAGCTTATATCTGTGGCAGTATGCTGCGCTTGTCCATGACAACACCTGACCATTAGGAGTTCAAGGCATGTGTAAGGGTTAGGATTTTAAGCTTGTAAGTCTGAAACAACAAAGCAAAATTTTCTAGAAGGTTTTGGAGGTTGCTTACCCTTTGAATCTCTCTGATAACCAAATCCTGGCTGCAAGTTAAAGGATGAAGACTATGGTTGACCAAACAGCCATGACCAACCACAGTGGTACGAAGAAGTGGTAGCTAAAATTGTTAACCTAGATGGATTTACTAGTTAGTTGCTAATTCCATTTTCCAGTACTATGATAATTATTTTTTTTTCCTCTGGTAATATCACTTCTCTGATAATCACTTCTCTCTCTGCCTAATCATTAAGTTGGCACAAATACCACCGATTTTTACCATCTGGTCCACAGTCGAAAGCCCTTGCCTGCTACTGTTCAGTAATTGCTGTTTCATATGTCTACCTTGACAGTAACTGATGGGAATGTTTTTAGTGTAAATTCAAACAACTGTTCCAGCTTTACTGCTTCTAAGCTTCAGATTTTGCCTCACAGTGGAAAAGAGAGTAGGCACTTCTGGGTCTGTCTAGACATGGCTCTGTTAAGAGGATGTCTGATCATATGAGTTACTCACTCTGGTAATATTAATAAATGGGACCAAGCCAAATAAAAGACAGTTCCATTAAATTCTCTGAGCTCATAGAGTGGTTTTAAAGTCAACATGCTGTGCTATGTTAACATGTGACCAGTGGAATAGTTGTTTCCTGATCCCAGCTCTGGCTTTTTGCCACCAAAAACACAAGACAGATGTAATGCTTTACTAGGGTCAGGGTTATCAAAGAGATGTGATTAATAGTCGATTACTTTGCTTTTTCAACACTTTTGTTCTGTTGATTACAAAGGACCTCTAGCCATGATTTTTCATTGATTTGGTGAACTGTACAATAGATGAGAAGAAAGGAAGAACCATTTTGAATCTGAGCTCTTCCTGGAAAGATACAAGGGTGGGTGCAGTCTGGGCTTCTGGTTTACTTTGAGCTTGTTTGATGTGGATGCTACTGATACTGGTATCTCAGAGGGCAAAGGGGCTAATAACTCCTCACAGAGGTAAGAGCTGCAAATGCAAACAAGGTGTTCTTAGCTATTTAATGATTTGCCATCAGACAAAAATGCTGGAGAATTGGAAACACTGACTTCAGAAGTGAATCAAAGTAATTTGTTAGTCTTTGAAGCAGGAAGTTATTTATAATGGAGGGTGTTGTCTAATGGAATGATAGGCCAGCAGTGTGCGTGAGTGATCCGAGTCAGAAAGAGGTTTGTGAAAGGATATCAGAGTGTTGTAACTTGAACTTATGAGCACTTTATTCCCTAAAATGTGGGCACTTCTATGGCATTACTTTGATTCTTGTTCAGTTTCTCTTCTTATCCAAGCACTGGATATCAGCAACACAAGAAATCCCGATTTCTCTAATTTAAGACTGACATGTGAAAAACAAAATCCTAAGCAGGGCTATGCTCTCAAACCCAAATCATCAGTAAACAGAGATGATAACCCTCCAGGCAGAGCACTGGTGTGTCAATTGAAAACAGACACTAGAACCTCTGCGCGCATGACTTAGATGGGAAGGATCACTAACAGGCTGTCACTGTAGAAAGCTCTTTTAAAACATTCCCAATAACTGGATAAGGTGGAATTTGACACTGATGTACCAAGTACTGCTGGCTGCAGAAAACTGCTGAATCTTTCCTGATACCTATCTTAGGCCAGACGGTTTGGGGTTTTTTTTCCTCCTCCCCCCCGCCAGCTATTGCTGTTCTCCCCTTTATGTCAGAAAATGTTTTGATCATTATTATGTTACAGTAGCCATTCAGATAGACTGATGATGGGGCTATAAGGTCAGGAAACCCTGCTTCTGAGACACCTCCTTGCTTCAACTACCTCAACTGTCATGGGTGTTTGGATGGTTGATGTAAAAACAGCGACCAACACAACTTCCTGTGCTGGGTATCACTGGGCATTTCCATCTTCGTCTCCTGCCTAACCTGTGGTGCTGTGGTATGTGCAGTCCTCACTAAGCTCAGGTTTCTCATTCAAATTTATCACTGTCTTCTCAGATTTTTTTGTTACCTATGCTTTCCAGTAATAACTCCACGTTAAATGCAACAAGGTACTTGGCCTAGGAAATAGTGTGGTAGGAATATTTTAGTAACAACTCTCTGCAAATTAAGTACATGGATTGTTGTTGTCTTACTGGCTTGGCATTTTAAAATAATACATTCAGAAATGTTTGTGTACTAAATTAATTTTGGCTGCTTGGTAGACTTCAGCTTCGCAGTTGAACATGTTTTCTGTCACTTGCACTGTTACTTCCTGTGTTTGTTTGCTTTTATTTTTGTTAAAGGAGATTATAAATGGGCAGAATTTCTGCTTCTAAGTAAAAATGTGCCTTCCTAAGTAAACGTCTGAATTGCAATATGCTTGTTATTGTTTCTAATTGCTGATTCTCTTGATGCAGGTCAGCACCTTTTTGGTTCAAATGTCTCAAGAATTAATCACAAGAACAACAGAAAATAACTTCATTGTAATACAGTGATCTGTAATGCCATCAAGAGCTTTCAGCTTGGCTTGATCAAAGATGGAAATAAAATTTTATGGGATTAAGCATTATTAAGAGAACAGAATTCAAATAAGGTGATGTCTCTGCCTCTGAAGCTTGTCTGTGAAGCAGCACTGAAACTGCTCTCTGCGTCTCATGCAGAATATTTTAAATAAATTGTAGAAGCTGCAGAAGGACTGGCCTGTGAGATGCAACCTGGGTTACAAAGAAGGAGGTTGAAGAAGGCAGCAAGATTATCAAAGGTGCCCGTGCATCAAGGGCAAACACAGCGAAGGACTTGGCACTGCAACCTGCTGTCCCCTCGCTGGCACAGCACCTGTATTAACATCAGTGTGCAAATATAAGCTCTGTCACCGGCAGCCAGCCGTGGCCCATGAGGTTTTGCAATTAAGCCTGGATCTGCGGAGCAGACTGATAGGGTTTGAAAGGCCAGGGCATCCGCTTCGCCATGCCCCTGCAGAGCCATACATCGCTGGCAGAGAAATGGGAAACCACAGCTCTCTTCAAGATGTGCTATCTCTCTGACTTTCTCCATGAGTGGCTTTCTGCAGCTCACACAGTGGGGCTGTACGCTGGTGCAGGCAGAATTTGACACCCATGGAGAGAGCTCATCTGACTTGTAGCATAGCTCACTAACACCCTGCTGCTCCTCTAAGAGAAGGAAAGGACAGGGAATAAAACCAGTATCTCACCATTGTTCTGACCTGCCATCCAAGGCCATGTCACCCTGATCAAACCAAGTTTAGGTGCGTGAGTTGAAATGAGAGGGGAATGGATGCTGCCAAAAGTGTCCCTCCAAGGGCAAAGGACCCCTCTGGGATCCTGCTTGCTGCCATCCTCCTGTTGAGGATGGGGTAATGTCCTGGCAGCTTGGAGGTAATGTGAGATAAGACTGGAGGAAATTTGAATTTGAGGACTGAACAAGTGCTAGAAGGCATTATCTCATTAGTCTCCACAGGGGCAGGAGGAGAATGGGGGCTGGGACTATTACAGTATGCTCTGGGGCATGGGAGTCTTTCTTAATAAATGTTGCCGATTTATTTGTTGTTGACTTTTGCAACATGTTCTTCTGCCTTCCTTTCTCAATAAAGTTCTCTTAAGTTCAGATTTTGGTAAATGAGGAAGTTGGCTTCATTCTGGTGTTTATGAAATGACTCCAGTTTTGTTTGGCAGGTTTCTAGGCAAGGACATTGACTTCCTACCTGCTCTTAATGAAGACGTAAATAATACTCCTAAATCTGGCCTTCTCTTTGATTGACAACACCACTCAGAAGAAGAGTCATACTTGGATCCTGGTTTTTCAGATGTAAGGTACGAGTATATTTGTGCCTTTAAATTAAATGGTTAGCTGGTATTTGGGAATTTGCAGGTTGCTTTAACCATGAAAGCCAGCAGTCATGTAATCCTGTTTGTCTCTAAATCATAACTCCCTAACCAAGTAGAAACAGAAAATTTCTTTGCTCAGAGTTCCAAACCTGTGTTGGTCAGCTCTTTTTTGGCTCTTTCTCAAGGCTACACACAACCATTTATTTTGCTTTCCAGTGACTCTTTCCTTGGTCTTAGTTTCCCCGTTTTCTTGATTGCCCTACTGGGAGGCCTTCACGTAGGCATGTGCTGGCTTCTACAGAAGCCCCTGCCTTTTCTAACAGTGCAACTGTGCAGTGGTGAACTAATTTTGCAGTTATCATTAAATGGTCAAATAGTTTTCCCGTTCTTAAAAGTAAGTTCATATCCAATTACTATAACAATTAAAACATATATATAATACACACTGAGCTTCTTGACCTCATTTCTAGAGGCAGCCCAGTGTAGGCAGGCAGTGGTAACATAATCCTGCTGCCAGTTAAAGAGGACTTTTTAGCTGTGTGTTTGAAGTAAGAAATGAGAGACACCTATGAAATTGTTAATTTCATGGAGGAAAAACAGGGGCAGGAGGAATTTGTCATAATCTTTCTGTGGACTGGGTGGTGGACATCTTGGGTGGAGAAGGTTGCACTCTGCCCATGCACTATGGTACTCACTGCTGGGAGGTGCAGAGCCTGAAAAAAGTGTAAGTGACCACAAAACCTACCCAAATCCTGCAAACACATGTGCTTTGCTGCAGTGGATTCAGTTTCTAGTTTTGGAGGTCCCCAAATAATTAATTTCCAGAAATAAGAAGGATTGCTAAAGAGAAGATTCTGTTCGTGCTTCCCTAAGCATCTGCTGTCGACACTGCAGGTTTGTCAACTGGGCACTTTTTAGAATAAATTGACAAGGAATTAGGAGAGAAGTTGTTATAATCAAGCTCAGCATTAAACATCGAATGAAATGTAATGAATAACATTCAGTCCACTAACTTATTCAAGAGAAATAGTCGTCTGTATGGTTTTCAATTTATCTGACAAATGCTGATTAGCATATGCTACAAGACAAATTATCAACTCTATAAACAACAGTGCTTCACCACTGCCAGCTTGAGTTTTTTGACTTCTCCAAGGAGTACTGAACCTCTGCGCTTTTCCTTTTCCCATTAATTTTTGCTAGTGCTGGTTTTACGTTTCGTGATTACTCTTTGGGAAACTGAACAAACAACATATAAACTGAAATCACCAGATCTATTTCTCTCTAACGAGCAATGACAGAGTGTCATTTAGGTTTTTTACACCTAGATAGAGCTGCTAGGACACACTCCAAAGAGCACCGCACTGGGAAAATTATGATGTCATTGTAGATGTCTTGCTTATTTCCCCAGAATAAATGAACATCATCATGAAACTCCAGGAGGAAAACTTTGCTGTGCTGAAGTTATGGAGCTATTAAAGCAGCTAAGACTAAGGTTTGCATTTAAGTCAGGGGTTATTTGGAGGTCACCATCGTACACTTTTATTTGGAGCCCTAAATATAGGTTGAAGCACCTCACTTAAATAATTTTGTCTGTAATGAGGTTGGTTTTGCTTTTCTTCTCTGAAATACTGTAGAAGAAATATGTTTCTGAATCACAGCAATTTTTAAAAAATTCTACAGCTAAAAAAGAATAATTTATTTCATCATTCTTCAGGTGTCTATTTTATAATGTGCTTTAAATGAAAGCTGTAACATGAAATCACAAAGATTAGCAGTGTGCTGAAACTAGCTGTCTCTCCTTTCAAAGAAATATCTGTCATTTCTTCCTTAGGATGATTCACCCTTCTAGGTTCAGCAATTGTGTATTCTTTGAAGCACAGTGGGAGATGGTCTGTGTGAAAAGGAACATAATTTCCAAAATGCTCTTCATAATTATTGTAATAATGGTCCTTTGGTGCAATTTTCAGGCTCTACAGCTAAGAGAATGAGATTACATGCCCTGATAGTTTACAGCACAGAGTCAAAAAAAGAAAAGGATGTAGCAGGACTGTAGGATCTGCCACGGTGTACAGGATTATGGCTGTGGGGCCACATTTATTGCTTTTGGCATCATCTCTCATGGTACAAACCCAAGGTCTAGTTGAAGAGTCGCAGAATCACAGAATCAGAGAATATTAGGAGTGGGAAGGGGCCTTGAAAGATCATCCAGTCCAACCCTCCTGCCAGAGCAGGATCACCTAGACCTGGTCACACAGGAATGTGTCCAGGCGGGTTTTGAATGTCTCCAGAGAAGGAGACTCCACAACCTCTCTGGGCAGCCTGTTCCAGTGCTCTGGCACCCTTACAGTGAAGAAGTTTTTCCTTATGTTTAAGCTGAACTTCCTGTGTTCCATTTTGTGACCATTGCCTCTTGTCCCATCACTGGGCACCACTGAGAAGTCTGGTCCCATCCTCCTGACAGCCATCCTTTAGATCTTTATAAGCATTAACGAGATTCCCCCCTAAGTCTCTGCTTCTCCAGGCTAAACAGATCCAGCTCTCCCAGCCTTTCCATGTATGGGAGATGCTCCAGAGGGTTCAAAAGGTTTATATCTATGGTGGTTCTGTGGATTTTATTTCTCACATTCAGTATTTTCTTGGTGCATTCTTTGGGACTCATTTAGCTTTCCTCAAAGTAAAAAGCATTATTTGTGTTTATGTTATTACTCACTGTTTTATTTTCTTAACTCAAAATATTAACACCCTCTTTTCTTTTCTGTCTGCTCAGTCCCATTTGTTTTGATGATGAACCATGGCTTCTAGCAGTGTGCCATCTGCAGAAGGGTGGCAATTGTGCATTTCTTTTGCCAGCAAGGAACATTAATCTTCATTGTGCTTCTGTTTTCTTCATCACTTTTTGGCCTGATTTGTTTTTTCTGTCACAGCTTCCATCTGCTTTCTTTCTGACCTGAAGAGCCGTTGAAGATGTACTTTATTTTAAAAGATGATACCATTGATCAAGAACCTTTGTTATTTCATGGCTGGACCACAATGTCACATTAAGTTTTTACAGATCAATTAATGTTAATTATGAAGACAAGATCGTCTTGTGAACAAGTGTGATTTCTAATATTTTCTTTTCTCTGGTTATCAATTAGCAGGCAAAACTGTTGTGATTTATTCAGTTTTTTGTTCTTCACGCCAATATGCTAAATATCAAAGTTTAAATTTTCTACTTGATAACACATACAATTACAATACCTGTTTCAGCTCTGAGATGTTGTAAGCTACAGACTTTCTTTTACCAGTAATGAACTACGACTTCTTTCAACTCTTCCTGGACTGGCAGTGCAGAAGCAGCGGAATGCAGGGCTTTTGACTTCTTGGCCTTTGGGCCAGCTCTTTGTGCTGGGTTTTCCAGCTGCCTAGGTGGATGCTGCATGCTGATCGGGTAAATGGTGGATGCTTTGTCTATCCCTACATGGGGAAAAGCCAGAAAACTTCAGTCCAGGGTCATAAATCTGGAAGCATTCATAAGCATTATATTAATCTTAAAAAAAAAAGTGAAAAAAGGAGCTTACACGATGATAGATTATGTTTGTATATCTCTCTCAGTATTTTGTTTAGCATTATTAGCATGTAGAGTTTGATTGAAACCCTGCTTATTATTTTACTTCGTTGGTATCCAATTTGCAGGGAGTCAGTTGTTCACTGCCAAGGTTAACAATTCATAGGACAGAGAAAGGGACTTACAGACTCTGTTTCTTCTATGGTTTTTGCACTTTCTTTTTCAAAAGTACAATCTCGTTGTTCATCTTTCTACTCCTAAACCACCATTTAGGCAATTTCCAGCTACCTTGCTTTTCTTTTTCATTGTCTCCTGCAACCCTGATTTTATGTTTAATAAAAAGAAAGAACTGTTTACAAGGTCATGTAGCAATAGGACGAGAGGTAATGGTCTTAAACTAGAAAAGGGTAGATTTAGGTTGGATATTAGGAAAAATTATTCAGTATGAGGGTGCTAGATCACTGGCACAGGTTGCCCAGAGAGGTGGTGGATGCCCCATCCCGGGAGATATTCAAGGCCAGACTTGGTGGGGCTCTGAGCAACCCCATCTGGTACCCATCTGGTCCCTGCTCACTGGAGGGGGGTTCGACCGGATGAGCTTTAAAGGTCCCTTCCAACCCCATACATTGTATGATTCTATGATTCTGTCAAAAAGGACCTCTGAGAGGTTTAGTTTAGATTTGATTTAGAATATGAGTCTAGGTGTACAAACATAAGATAATAAGTCTAAAGGAGGTGTTGTGTGATTATTGTTCTGAGTTTTTTTATTTTTTATTTTTTTTATAGTTTATGCATTAACTGTCAAAATGACCATTGCAAGAGCAATACAGAAGGAATTCAAATGTCATATTTGTCACTGAATAACTTTAGGGAACAACTTCCCCTCTAACCTCACAGCACCTCCCCTCTCTTGAAAAGTCCAACCCTTGCAGACTTAGGGTTGTGTGCTGTTTTCATAAACCTCAGAAAGGTCATTTCAAGCCTTTGGTAGCAAAGAGTGAAGGTACATACCTGGGACGCCTCACACCTGCCTCCAGGGACAGGGCAGTAGCTAATGGATTGTGGCCAAGGTTGGAAGCTTAGTGCCTTGTGAAGAGAAGACTGGTGAAGTGGTGAGAGAAATCTTACACTTCTTATATTTGATAAATACAACAGCAAAAATGGTAGATCTGAAGTTCAAATGCATCTGCTGTTAGGTAAAGGATGCTATGTGATTCTTAAATTTTTGTAATCCTCACTATACCCTTTGTTATCTTAAAATGGGAATTGTGGTTGTGCTGTGAAATGTTGGAAATTTTAGTAGCTAACAAGTATGATGAGAGAAATTGCAGACATGGTCTATATTCCAACATCTTGATGGTTTTATTACCTAGCAGTTACCATAGACTACTTTTCCCTTATCCTTCTTAAACTGGACTCTCAGTTTGCCTCTCTATGGCACTTAACATTACCTACCATGCAGAAATTTGGACACTGTTTTCAGCTCCTCTACCACATGACATAGGTAGAGAATGGAAACTTGGGGTAGTCTTCAACTTAAGGAGGATGGGCTCTGACTGAGAGTTTGAGATAAGTAAATCACTTTACCTTGTGACACCTTGAAACAACCAAATCTCAAGAACATGAAGTATTAGCCTACTAAGTCTAGAGCTCTTCTTTTAATGAAAGATGCTTTGAAAACATGGACACAAACAAATTTCAGCCTTTGAAGGAGCCTGTTAATAATTTGTGCCAATCTTGTCACAGGCTTAGCTATGAGTGAGCCATGGTCTTACCAGCTCCATGTTTAACTGCGTTGTTGCATATTTTTTTTTGACCATTGGGCAAGCAGTCCAAGGCAGAACAAGTCATGTTGTTCTCTACCTTTTTTTTCTTTTCTGCTGATATGTTTCAGGAAACATCTTACTGAAGGATTGCAGGCTTCCTTGGTTACATGATGTGGGCTGGACACTGAAATAAGCCCTTAGTCCTCATGGAGCCCCAGGTCCAGCTGACTGCCCTGGCAGTCCCTGCTGAGGATCCCCAGCCCTGCTGTCCCTGCTCCCTTGGCCCAGCTCCAGGGCAATCCCTCTTCCACACCACACACTTTATATCTCAGTTTTATGTTTTCTAATTTTTTATGTCTTCCAGTGTTTACCTTGCATTGCTGTCCTACACCACATGTGGCAGGCAGGAGTTAGACCGTGGGGACATGTGAAGGCTGGAGAGGCTGTGGAGCTGATGTGGTACTTGTCTGGTGATGGAAAACAGAGTTGGTGAATGTCCTCAGGTCGCTCACCTACCTCCATTCCACCAATGAATGTTTAGGTCACTGATCATGGTTTTATTCTTTCTTCTTCCTGAGATGATGTGGTTTGCTAACCTGCAGTTTACATAACTCAGATCTGGAGCCTTATGTTACTGTTTAGTGTTGGAAATTCTGCTCTAAGGCAGCCTAGGTGAGTATGTGGTCTGTAACCATTACATTCCATAGCTAGTTATCAGGCAAAATTATAGGGCACCTGGCAGACCCCTTAGTAAAATTTGTATTTTCATCTTCTAGCAATGTGCCAGGCCCACAAAATACCTAATATGTGCTTGCAGTCACAGATTTTTCCCCATGGGGAAGAGGGAAA
>NW_010198469.1:19417-28045 GCF_000695765.1 Mesitornis unicolor
AGTTGCTGTATGGCACTAAGTATTCAATACTGCATATGATGAGTTCAGTAGAAGATTTCTGATAGTCACTTTATTATTTGTTATGTTCACGTGTGTCATATATTAGTTGACATGCTGTAAGTAAATTAATATATGCAGATTATGTACATACATACAGTATGTACATCCAGCTCCTTCAAGGAACTCTTCAACAGATCCTCCAGAAACTAGGAGCATGCAAAACTTAGCGTGGGCCAGCCATGGTTTCAGTATATATTATTTTAATGGATCCTCATGAAGGTTTTTCTTAAGAAAGCTGCTTTTGCAAAAGAAGAGTCAGAAACTGCCCATTTAGGATGTCGTAAGGATGATTCATCTCACTAAAGTGGCAAAAAATAAGTATATGGGACATATATTTGGAAAAAAACTTGCTCAACACTAGCACAGCATATTTATAAAAATAACTTTCAGTATGGGTCTATTATGAGTTCACATTAGAAACATTGATACAGTGTATCTTATCATAGTTAAAACTGTTTTTTCCCTTCTCAGTCATATTAAGTAACTACTTTAACCACTTGAATAAATCAGCCACTGAACTCCATTTACATACGGTAAGATGGTTTTTCTTGCCAGCAGAGTAACATGATTTAACAGTTGTGCTTCATATTACACATCTCTGCAAACTGGAAATTTGGATGATAAATGGTGTGATAAACATTGGAGACACACCAAATTCCAGGGAGATTACTAATGCCTCCATTATATAAAACTAAATGATAAACTCCCCCTATTTTACATTAACTTCTCTTTTAAATTGACAGTTAAGGAAATAGCAAAGTGTGGTTGGATGGCAATCAGACTTTCTCTTTAATAATTTCACCACGCCCTTTGTCACAGCCGCTCCAATTGTATTTGCTTTACAGAAATCCTTGTAAAATCATAGCTGGGTGTAGGATACCGTGTTTACACTGAGCATTTGTTTCAGAGAAGTTGCTCAGTGGCTTCTTTTCCAGACATGCGCTCACATCTCCACCCGTTAAAACAATGTTGTCATTACCTTTCCCCTCTTTCCAAGGACAATGGCTTCAAGGTTCACGGTTGCATTTGCCTTTCTTCTTCTGGCAGTGGGTCTGCAGTTTTTATATCAGCCTGTTTTTTTCGGTTTCTAGCTTGGAATAAATTTTATTTTTATTATTTTTCAATAAAAAATAAATACTTTTTCATGAGAACCAGGGTCCAGCAGTGAGGTATTGTTATTTTAAAGGGTGCTGAGTTTTCCTGGAGGGTTTCAACACCAGGATGCTCAAACTAATTGCTTTACACTGCAAACGATGCCCAGGAGTGAAATAACACAAATACTGAGGCAAGTTTTCCAACATGTGTTCTTTAAAATTCCCCCTTGAGCTGGAAGAGTGACCTTTGGTGAACAAATGTTCTTTCACCTTCGGTGTTCAAAACTATTAATGTTTTAGTATGCCTACATGATTAATTCACAGGCTTCCTTTTCAACGCAGTAATTTCTGGACTCCACCTTTCTTGTGGCCTCAGATCTGGGGCAGTTTGTTCTCTATGTTTGTCAATGGTTTATTCAGTACAACTATGTTTGATTATATATTTAGTAGTTATTGCATAAGAGTTGTATTCAGTTACCTTGGTTTTAATCTTTAAAAAGAGGAACCTTTAGCCACGCTTTTCTGTAATGTTGATCTCTGCAGTTGAGATGGTTTGCTGAAGATTTTGTAGGCTGGGAAGGCCCATTAGTAAAATATTGAATTTCCTAGTGGTGCTGCTTCTATGTGGTTTTGCATGGTGATGAGCGATGAATCTTTTCTGTTATGAAGCTTTATCTTACTTTACAAGTATTTAGAACTATTATGAAGAGGACAGCTACTTTTTTTTTTTTTTTTTTTAAGCAAAACAGTATTAGAGACAATAGGCCTCTCTGAGTCTCAGCTTTAGAGACAAAAGACTTGCCTGATGCTCTTTGGGTCATGGAGTAGCACTGATCCTGCTCTTATTTAGCAGCATATTTTAAAATTAAACATAATTTTAAATTAAACATAATTTAATTAATTAAACATAATTTAAAGTCTGTCTTAGCTGATGTGACAACTGCTTTCCAGCAGAGAACTTCATTTACTCTTTGTTAATTACCCACCGTTTACTGCCCAGTAACTACTAACAGTAGTTACTAACAGTAACAGCTGGAAGACAGGGGAACCATACACATATTTCTGCCTCCTGTTACTTCTGAGTGACTCTAGACTCTCTGATAAAAGATTTCCACTTGCTGAGATTTCATTAGAGCCTTTGCTCAGGAGTTCTGGGATACTTCTTTGAAGATCCTGAAACACAGCTCAAAAAAGTCACAGTCTTGGCAGAGATGCTTTCCTGGCTGACTTTTATGTTGCTAGTAATTCATTCCTATTCCTTGACCAAGATGGTCTCTCTGAGGTTTATTTCTTGACTCTTGAACAGAATCTTCAGAATCTTGAATAATTCTGAATAATTTTACCTCTTTTTAATTTTTTTTCCTGGTGTCCTCAACAAGGTATATTGTCTTTGTTGATGCAGTGTTTCTTAATGAGGAAACCTGCTCAGTTAGACTTTGACTTTATAGGTCCTTGTGTATTTCCCCCTAGCTCTCTTCTGTGTTTTACAGGACACTTGGAGTCTCTGGTAAATGTGATGTCATGTGCCTTTTATAAATCTAATGTCACTGGGAAGGGACTTTTTACAAGGGCAAGTAGCGATAGGACAAGGAGGAATGGCTTTATACTGGAATGGATTAGATTTAGAGCAGACATAAGGAAGAAATTCTTCACTATGAGGGTGGTCAGACGCTGGCACACGTTGCCCAGGGAAGTTGTGGGTGCCCCCTCCCTGGCAGTGTTCAAGGCCAGGTTGGATGGCCTTTGGGCAACCTGGTCTGGTGGGAGGTGTCCCTGCCCATGGCAGGGGTTGGACTGGATGAGCTTTAAAGTCCCTTGTAACCCAAACCATTCTATGATTCACATGGAATTTAAAGTGTCTGCTCTGTGGGAAATTATTTAAAAAAAAGAGAAATAATAAAATAGTTCTATATTGGAATAAACCTTTGAAGTGTCTCATGGATGGAACATTTACTTTTCAAAAAGTCTTTTCAAAAGACCTCCAGTCAGAACAAGGATCCTCAGTCCTGGCACCAAGTACCTAGATGCTTTTTGCTGTGCAAGCAGATTAGACTGCAAACCCCCCAAGTCAGCATTTTTGTGTGCAGAATGGGGAAGTCCTGAATGCTGTGGCTTGTGCCCCTTGGGTTCTGGCTCTATAAGCAGCAAGGTGGGCTGCTAAGCAGGCAGGCAAACTGGCAGTGAACCAGGCAGCTGGTTTCCTTGCAAGTATTTGACCAAATCAGAATGTACCGTGGGAGAGGGTTGATTTCATGGAATCAGCATTTTCTAACAGGGAAAAAAATTAGGTTGAAAAATTTCAGTCTCCCTCTAATTGTAATGTTTCTCTCCAGACCACAGCTTTTAACTTTTCCTATGGGAAATTACGGAAGCTCCGTCATTGACAATGAGGATATTATTAAAATAAGAGGAGATAAAATTTTTGCATGTATATTGTACACTACCTATCAACCCTTGTCCTTAGATTATGATGAATAATCCTTATCCATTGAAGTTGCTTGGAATTTACTGAAATTGACACTTTATTGGAGTATGTCTGTGTGTAAAACACATTTCTCCCTCCATTTAGGTGTTTTTAAATACTCAGCAGCCATTCCAATCTCAATGGCCATGTCTCAGCCAGTATCCCTGCTCCAGGGAGGACAATACAAGCAAGGAACAAAGCATCTTGTGGATCCGGCAGGCTATTTTGGGATGTGGGATGCATATGGTGTGAGTAAGGAGAGGGAAACACAATTTCTCTTGACAGTTGTGTTCGCTCGTCTGGTTTCCTCTCTGTACAGATGGTTCACAAATGCTGCTGCAGGATTAGGATGGGGTAGAGTCTGACCCGTTCATTAGTCTGCATTGATGAGTAGGGTGGAGTGTCATCTACTCCTGCAATAAAGCAGTGGTAGATTTAGGACATATGGAAACAGAGATTTTCTGCTGGGAGTAGTTCAGCTTCGATGAAGCCCACTGCATTAAATGTTTTGGGGGAGAGAAAATTTAAAATTGATTAAACATTCTGTTTTGAGACTTAAACCTGGCTTTCTAGGTCACTGTTTTTGTTTAAAATATGTAACATAGGGGGAAGTATGGTTGAAGTTAAAAAAGTGGTGAACAATGCATATGTTTCTATTACCTGGAAAATTTATTTTTTCAGCTTTTTTTTGACTGTGAAATTCTACCTTTCGTCCCTGAATAAAGAAGATAAAAACATCAAAAATGCTAGTGTTATTAGATGGGAAAAAATTTTTTTCTGTGTCTGGTCAAATGTATTATAATGTCTTCTAATAAGGCGTTTCAGTAAAGGCCATGTGATTTAGGATAATAGCTCCTTGATAAAACAGCTTTTGGAGTAGCAAAACTTCAGCATAAATTCTGAATAAGAAGTGGTACTTAAAGATGCATTTCAGAGCAACTCCTTCTCCAAGCAGATGTTCTTTTTACACTTTTACTATTGAAATAAAATGCAAAAAAGTATGGTAAAATAAGCAGAAACATTAAGATGAGTGAGTGACATTTTTTTCACCCGCTAGCAAGCAATAACTGTTTTCTGCTTATTGTTTTCCTCTGCTTTTGTTTAGGAGTCACTCAGTTTATGTTTGAGAGAATGCAGGTGTGCTCCAGAAATCAAAAGGCACTCAAGTTTGGAGGGAGGGAGAGATTTATTTTTCTTCTTGACCAGCAGTCGTTTGCCTGGCTTCAAGGTAAGCTGTGGGTGCTTCTCCTCCTCCTTGCACCTGCACCCCCAGTACGGCTGCTGGGAGGGCAGGAATTCGAAGGAAGTGGTAGAGTTGGGTCTCTTGGCTGTCGTTCATTGCTTGAGGCTGTTATGGTGCAGAGACAGAGATTGACCCTCAGATGAGTGGCAAAGGTGATCATTAAAGGGAAAAATTCAGTGTTAAGCCACTATGAGCAATTTAACCACAGGGAAATGGAGCTTGGTGCAAAACTTCTCTGTGAAGGTGGCTGGGACTGGATGCAGGCAGCCTTGGCACAGGCTCATTGCATTTTCCCAATAGCAGGAGTTTCATCCCTGCCTTGCTCATTGCCCGTTGTACTCCATGATTTTGATACTGGACCTCAGTGACACTGCTCTGGTTGCATATTCCCAAGGCAGTTTGATTGCTTTAGTACAGTATTGCTTGGAATTAGCAATGCTCCTAGCTGTCCAGCCCTGATCAGAAAACTCCCTGTAAAGCATCTGCAAAATAAATACTTGCACTGTTTATATAAAATGTCCTTATTCTAAGTTTTTCTTTCTACTTCATTGCTTAATTCTTTATTAATCTTTGTTTCAGTGTCCATAGATGAGAGGCAGACTGAGTTGCCTGAGATTTGCTCTAAGCTGTCTTAAAAAAGACTTTGAGTAAATGTGTCCCACAGGGTGTGATAAAATAAAATTCAGTACACTTCAGGCCAATATAAACTCTGCAAAATTGAAACCTTTCATACTGCTGGAATCATCGCCAGGGAAGCTTTCCAAAAGTGTCAGAAAATAGTTTTATGTAAGTCTGATTAACTGTGTCCAAGCAGCAAAAGCATTAGCAGCTGATTAGATAAAACGCTGGTCTACACTTGTGGCCTACCTTTTTTTTTTAAATGGTTTTACAGCAGTATTACAATGCATTGAAGTTCATCCCTGTAAGCATCAGTGTTTCTGATGGAATCACAACCTTTTAGGTCCAGCTTCATTGTGCATAAGAAGTTGTCTCACTATTTTTGCCATTACCCTGTGTTCACAGCTGCGGCTTTTGTTTGCCCCCAGAGCATCCCTGTGCCTAGTCCAGTGAGAGGGATATGCAGGAACGAAATATTGCCTGCTCCCGGGAAAGAGAGCTGCTGTCAAGTTTCAGTCTGGGTCCAGACCAATGCTTTTCAATCTATGGTGTGACAATTTGGGGATATTCGCTTGGGCTTGCATGCCAGTGCCTATGTTCATTACTATATATGTCTGTGAAGCATAAAACATGATTGCATCCACCATTAGTGAAAGTGATGCATATGATCACGAAATCAAGAGTGTTGCACTTTTCTCTTTGCCCCCCTAATATCTCAAGTGCTGTGGAATCAATTGTAATTCAGTGAAACGAAAACGCATTTTACTCATTATGTTTAAAATAATGATTCATATTCTTTCGTGTGGTTATATTAGTGAAGTAGACTATTGTTACACCAAAGACGAATTTGGCCTATTCTCCACATATCTGCCAAAATTTTCATTTATTTGGCTTCTCCTTTTATCAGAGGAGTTGGATTTTTTCTTTTTTGAAGACTTAACCTTCTGGCATGCATTGCAGCTCCTTAGAGCCAGTTGTTACAGCTTAAATTACTCAGGAGAAAAAAATGAAATAGAAATGACATAAAATGGGATCATAACTGAACACTAATGATGATTTCTCCCCCAAAATGACAGGCTCTATCACCTGTAGACTGTACATTCTCATGTTTTAGGAAGGTCATTGCTTCTGCCTTATTAGTTTTTATACACACTCTGGACTTTTTTTGCTGCAGTTCAGTAGTCTCAGATTTTTTTCTTGTTGGACAAGCTGTAATTTTAGATGAGTCGTGGGGTTTTTTTTTAATACTAGAAAAATGTTATTCTGTTGTGGTTGAGGGACAGACTAATTAAAAATATTGCTCCAACTTTTTCATAGGAAAATAAGATCATAAGTGCCTTATTTGAGTGAAGATGGGAATAGATATGAGACGATAATATTACTGTATTTTGATTTTTATTTTTGAATACTCCTTTGGAAACTAGTGAGCTGAAGCATCCTGCTTCTTTGTGGC
Organism: Mesitornis unicolor; assembly: GCF_000695765.1. Lineage (NCBI taxonomy): Eukaryota > Metazoa > Chordata > Aves > Mesitornithiformes > Mesitornithidae > Mesitornis > Mesitornis unicolor. The sequence goes on from NW_010198469.1 coordinate 26,350, forward strand.
TGAGAGAGCAGGAGTAGAGGATTTAATTTGGCAATTATATCCCCTTCCTAAGGGCTTCTTGCTGAGTTTTGAAGTTTTCTCTTGCTTGGTAATTTAGTGACTGCACTGATGTCACCGTTGTTTTATAAACCTAAAGTGCAAAACATCAATAAGAAGAATGAGGTATTTTAGCTTGAGCATTGTGATTTTTCTTTCCTCCCATGCGATTGGTGCTACAGTATTTGGTTCTGATTAAAATTTAGCCTGAGGTTTGATATCTGTGTGCAGCAATACTCTGTATCTGCCACGCTATATAGTCTACTGAGCATGCTAGCTGATAGGTTTAGTATAGCAGGCTTTGAAACCAAGTTGATTTTTTTTTCAAATGAGCAAATTCTTCACTATGAGGGAGTATCAACAAAATGTTGTAGCAGTTGCTGCCTGAAAGAACTACAAGCTTGCTCTCAGATTGTTGGTATGTGAGTGTCCGTAATGACAACATGTAAAAGTAAGTGGCATCTGAGGGAGAAAAGCAATGAACTTTAGAGGCTGTGTAACAAAGCTCCAGCCACAGCCTTCTTGTTCTGTAAATAACAATCAAACTGTTATTCTCCAGGGCATTACAACTCTGACTACACTTTTTTTTCCTCTTCTTAGCTTGACGATTTATGAATATATTGGAAATGTTTACTGAAAAGGTCCCTTCTGTTGCTGGCAGTTGGTTACCAACTCTTGTTTTTACTGCTCTTGCCAAATGGTCCCTCTGCTTTACAGAACATCACCTAAGCAGAACATTCTCTAAGCTAAATGGAAGGAAAATGCTAGGAAATTTGGAAAAGGAGTTTTTGAGCTGTTGTCAAGGATAACAAAACATTGAGTGGGACCACTGCAAACAAATTATTGCTGAAATTTATAAGGAAAAATTATGAAATATCTACAAAATTATGAACTGACATTATTGAAGGATTATGTTAAGATTGTATTTGTTGCAAAAATAGTGAGATGAGACACAATAGAACCAACTGTAGCATGCTCCTAACTATTGAGAAAAAGAGGACAGCTCTGCCTTTATCAGTAAATAAAGTTGACCAAGGCCTGTTCTCTGGCTCTGAGGACAAGTTGCACGGCTTGATGTATGTCCACGTGGTGGGCATCTTTGCTGTGGCAGTAGCCAAAGCTAGTTTGCCGGGGACAAAGTAATATTGCAATTGTTGCTGCTATTTCTGTCAAATCTTTGTATTCTGTGTCCTAGTATGATACTGCTGGGACTTCATCATCCTCAGTCCAGCATGGATACCTAGACAGCATTGTTATTGGCATAATCTCTGGTTACATCCTGAAAAACAAGTGGGTAATGACTGTGTAGTCCTGATGGCCTGTCCTTGTTTGTTCTTTTTTTTTCCAAGTTGTCTTCTTTACTCTCTGTGTTGCCTTCTGCTGAAAAGAGTTTTCCTTAATCTCCCCGATTTGCACCACTGATTAAATTTCCTGAGAAGAAGCCTCTAAGAGCAGGACCTTGAGAATCACAAATGTTATATAATTTTGCCGTGTCTTGAAATGGCTGATGGATGAGTTGTGTCTGTTGTTTTCAAGAAGTGTGCCTGAAAAAAAGACAGCTATAGTATCAAATACTGTCTTTTCTTTTTACTGCTGTTTCCCAACAAGAACAGCACAAATGATGTCTTTAGCCTTCAGCTGCAAAGAACCTTTTCACTCT
>NW_010198469.1:28076-34316 GCF_000695765.1 Mesitornis unicolor
GTAGTTAATAAAAGAATATCGAATATAGTCATTTATCTATGTGACAAAAAGGAGCAAGAACTGAGTGAATCATTAAGATGAAAGATGTAATTAGCACTTTACATCTCACCTGCTATAGCCATTTCATTTCAGTAATATACCAAAGACTTTCTCTTTAAGACCTATTACTACAAAGACTACAAAGTATCTCGACTTCACACCTGAAGGGTGTTTAAGGTACAGAACCAAAGGTTTATTTGACTTTTCTGGGGATATTACTTTCCATTGGGTTTAACTCTTGAGCTCCCAGGAGGAAGAAGCACTACCTTTGCATGGGGTACTAAGTACATGGTGAAACGCTGTTGTAGGGATGCTTTCATGAGGAAGTATAGCTCTAGATTCCTAGAAGCCATCTTGCCACGGTGGCATTCAGCTCAGTACCATACATATTTTGCAAAATATTTTTATTAAGTCAGTTAGTCTAGCTTCCCCCACTTCCCCGAATAGCTCTCAGCTTTTAATTTTGTAGTGATTCCTGTTTGCTGTTCTCACACGTACCCAATCCAAGCTGTTGCATAGTATAATCTGCTAACTTTTCTGGCAAATCCTGGCACTGATCTTGCATTTTACCTTCTAAAAGTTCTTTTTTTTTCTTACACTGACAGCATCAGTGCTGTCTCCAAAAATTTAGAAGGAAACAGCACAAATTGTGAGGGTCAAATTTTGCTTAAGATGGGAACATGCTGTTCCCACTGAAATCTACTGAAGCCAAAGTAAGTCTGATGACAGAATTTCCTTCCCAAGCAAAAAGAGGTCACATAACAAACACACAGGACCCTGTGGAAGAAATTTGATGTGACATAGACCATTGCTGGAGCGCACAAAAATTTACTTTGTCTGATCTATGGAGTAAGACAACATGTTCTGTTTCCCTCGGTCTGTCCTCGATATTAAAAGGAACTGATGCACAAACCCCTAAACTTGTAGATATTATATATAGGGATCCACGTTTCTCTCAGCACAGCTAGGAGTCCTGAAGTTAGAGAACTTACTTAAATAGTGACAATTTTGTGAATTTTTCCAGCATTTATGTGTTACTAGATTTACCAGACCAACTGTACTTCTCACTTTAAAGCGTTGTAAATCTGTAGTAATTGCGCTGAGTTTGGAAGACCGCCAGAGGCATTTACAAGTAAAATAGAGGACTTGGTCCCATTTCAGCTGTTCTCTGCTGTGCATTCTTCATTATGCACCGGATAGTGAAAGTAGTGTCTTGTCAGTTTCGAAGCTGGTTGAGAACAGGGATAATTTTCCCAGAGACAAAAGAAACAGCCCAGGCTGTAATATCAGTTTTATTATGTCTGACGCTGAAAATTTAGGCAGATGGTGTTGGAGTCACTGTAAGCAGAGTTGGACACCTGGGCAGCTCTAAGAAGGGCTTTAGTGAAGATCTGGAAACTTCTGTCAACATCCTGGAGATGACAGAATACACACTTATAGGTACAGATGATGCGAGGAAAAACTGGAGGTAAAAAATAACCCAGAAACAAAGAGGAATGAATATTTCTTGACCTGGATTCAGTTTTCATCATCTTGGGTAGAGCAGTGATCTATTACTAAAAGGGCAAAGAGTGAAGAGATGTGAAGCAGGAATATTTATTCTTAAAATCCCGTGATTTTAGAGTTGAGGAATGATCAGGAGCTGGACGGGAGCAGTGGGTCAGCATGCAAGCTGAGGGGTAATGGAGAGAAGAGGAAATACATTTAGGCTGTGTTCTGCGTGTTGAATTGTAGAAGACTGTAAGCTGCTGAGGTAATCCATCACACTGTAGAAACAGAGTATTTTTTAATTCTTTTAAAAACTATATTTAATTATTTCTCCTGTATATTACCAGGTTGAAGTTATTATGTATTTTGGGGGGTATTAATCAGTATTTTTACTCTGTATGGAAAGTGAATTGAGGAGATAATTAATAATAAATCCCTTCATGTGTAGGAGTACATAAAATCAAATAACATTACCAAGTCTACTTGAGGTAGAAGCAAGTTGTGTTTACCTGCATTAATCAAACCCATAGTTGCAGGCTCTGTACTCTGAATGTCTTTCTTCAGTGATACTGAGAAGAGTCCATGAATTCGAGAGAATGTGGTCAATGCCTGTCCTCACAACCCTCTTTTTCTCTAAAAGTTTCAGACTGAATGGTTCACAAGTTTCCTTTCTTCTCTACTTCTGTCCACATCTTGTTTGTCGTGAGCTGGTACCCCAAACAGCTAGTTGGAAACAGTCCTCCCTTTCCCTGACAGCATTGCATAAGTCTTCACAAGTTACTTACACTTTATTTATTCCCTGTGTTATAACATAAGTTTAGTTTATTTTAAATAGTATAGTTGTATATGTTTTTATAGTTAGCTTTTTACACTTTTCAATCCCTCTCTTAATGGAAAACTAGAATGCAAAAATATCTTTAGAAAATGCATGGTCCACAAGTAATGATACATTTATTCTTTGTTGAAGAATAACCTTTCCTTTCCATGATCACAATTAGCTTTCTGCCCTTGCATTGCTCTTTCTATAGGGTCTCCACCACCTGGTAACCCGTATCAGTCACAACACCAAGCAATTGCAAAGTCTGCATTGCATTTATGGTTTGCTTTGTAGTGTTTTAAATGCTGCTTCTTTGTATGAAAGCTAAAGCTTTTTAGTTTTTCTCTTAGTGCTTCTTTCTTCTTTGCTAGGAAGTGTGTTTACGTAAGACTAAATTATTGCATTTGGAAATGGAGGTTAGTGAAGGACACTGGATTTGCTATCAAAGCTCATGTTCAAAGGTTCTTTTGACTCAGTTTCTTGTCTCTGGCCCCAGCTTAGATAAGCAATTCTAATACCCCAAAACTCATGCCCTTAAAGTCACAGGTGAAGTTGAGCATATGTTGTAAAGTACTTTCTTAAAAAGGGAGCTCTGAAAAGGATGGATTGCATATGCTTTAAAAGAAGGTTAACAGCTCCCTATTCCTACAAAAAAGGTAATGTTTTTTCTCCTTTAATGAAAGGAAAGAAAAGGTAGAACTCACTGCTGTGGAAACAAAATCGTAAATAACTTTAACTCAGGAGAGGATGGAAAGACATTAGTATGACATTTTCAAAATAGTTTTTGTCTTTTTCAGAGGTGCCAAAAGGCTTTTTTCTGCTTTTTTTTTTTAAAGAAAACCCCTTACGGTTTACGTTTGGAATGGGCATTTTATTGCACAGCATTAAATTTAAAAGCAGAAGTAAAGAGAATGTAGAAATGGTTGAACATCCTGGAAAACAAAACACTTCATATCTAGTCAAATTAAAATTATCAAGCTGACCTTAAAATGACATTATTTTCTTCCATATTAAAAAAACCCCACAACCAATTATTTGCCCATCTCTACATGTAAACCGAGGCTTTTAGTTGCTTATGCTTTTATTTCTTTTGATGATGAAAAAACCCAATGAAGTCAGGAAGTCACAACTGGGCTTTTAGTCAATATGATTGATTTAAACCACCACAATGATGGTTGGTGATGAAAACTTTTACACAGCAAATAACACATCTTGCCAGATTATGAATAAAAGTGACTGTGGTAGGTAACCACAGAGTAATTCCATCCTAATGGAGTAAATGGATTCAGAAATGAAAGAAAAGACAATGAAAAAAAAGCTGATTACAAGACAACATATTTTTACATTTGGTTTCATTTTAGTGAGACGAATTTACTCTACTATGACCTTTTCAATGATGAATGCCACTTCCTACACTTTTCTTTGCATGTCACAATGTCCATCTGCATTGTGTTAGAAAGAAGACCATAAAGTTTTGGCAGTGTGCTTAGAAAAATTTTCAACTAAAAGTGGAGAATTCAACAACACATCATAAACAAAGATAATTCTTTTCACTGCACATGTTCTCTCTCCAGTGTAAAAGTGACATTTTTCTTTACCTTTGTTTTAATGAATGGGAAAAGAAGATTTCGAATTAAAATGGGACGTGCTACTTCAATAAAAACATCCTTATATTCAGAAATATAGTATTTATGTTTCAGACAGGCTTGTGAAAATGAATTAATTAATGTCTGCACAGCACTTTAAGATTCTCAGGAAAGGAAATTATAGAAATACAAAAAAACCCAAAGAATGTGTGGGTTTTATGCCAAGGTCAAAAAGAACTGTAGAGGTGACATTAAAAAGAGCCTTTTTGTTCAACAGAGTTGTAGTTACCGACATTGAATCAACTATGCTAGTTACTCTGCAAGTCAGTCTCTGGAATAAGATGGTGGCATACGATGTCCCAGGGTTCAGTATTCATTATCAAAGTATATATCAGAGTATAAATTACAGTTTAGGAAATGGCTGAGATATTTATCTCTAAAGTAGACAGTCTTGGCCAGGATACTTTAAAGTTTTTACTGGCCTTCCAATGTGGCAAAAAGAAACAGAGACTGAAATGAAAAGAGGCAGACCTTCTAGAAGTGGAGACTACCTAACCTGACTGGCTATCAGTGCATCAGGGGCCAAAAACTGCTGACTGCCGAAACTCCTGCCTGAAAATAGGGTTGTGGGAGTCATGATAATTTTCATTTTCATATATGACATAGGAACAACCACAAAACCACAGATGCAAAGGGTAAATTTATCCTAGTTCCCTCCCCAACCAGGGAACCTCTGAAGCAGCACCTAGGCAGAAGCACACAGGCGGAGATGCAGCCACGGTATAGCTTGGTGCATGTTAGAGGATGCTGCCATTTTCACTTTCATATTTTAGAGATTCTCTCAGGTGTAGTTTACCGCTGTTTTTTGATCTTTCCCACAGCAGGGCAGAAATCTCAAGCATGTCCAGTTGGGTGTCTCTGTCACAGGCTTATGTTATTGAAACACAGATGGTCTAATGGTCCAACACACAGGGCTAAACAACAATTAGTATGATATATGTGTTTTTCTACACCTCAGCTGCAGCTCACTTGAGCAGGTTTGTAACTCTCCCTGCCAATATTCCATTATTTTCCCACACATTTGGCAAAGTTTTGTCACTGGCAGGTTTTTAGGCTCATTCAAGAAGTTGAGGGCAGGCTCGTGCTTTTCTGGACCTCACTCGTATCTGGAAGCAGGTTCTTGTAAAGAGTCCCAGCATCACCTGACCCTGTGTCCTCTCCTTTGGGTTTGAATGTGACAGTATTAGCAGTTTTCCCTTCATGACCCTGTGTGAGACTCAGTGCATTTTTGAGTCCTGTATTCTGAAATGAGGTCAGGTAAACTTAAGCAGAACAGCAGTCACTCTGCTCAGCTGAAGAGAGTCTTTAAAGAAGCTCCTTTTGGACTCAATGTCATCATTTTGTAGGTGGCATCTACCATCAGTGACTATGCTATGTTCTCCATCCTTTCCTCTGATGGAGGCTGGACTAAGTATCTGATTATTAAGCATTATTAGGACTATTTTTTTTGTTATATAGTTAGAGACTTGCAAATACTTTTCCCTCTTTTCTATGTTTGTAAAGCCAGCATACATGACAGCATGAAGTATACCCCTGCTACATGGCAGTGCAGTGGGAGCTAGTTTAAGGCTCAGCAAAAGACCACAGAACATATAATTTTACTGCGAACTCCAGAAAAGAATTTTGTTTTCTGTTTTGAGGAGGAGAAAAAAAAAATATATAGCCTGAGACTAGAAAGCAATATGGTAATAAAAATGGTGTACTGTAGTAATAGTTCTGCAAATGTAGTCCAAAAAAAAAAAAGGAAACAGGCAATGTTTTGTGTGTATCAAAAAAAATTCTTTTAATGTTGGTTAAGACTTCTTTCCTCCTGCCTGCAACTACAAGACACTTAAGAAAACCTGAGAACATCTATTTATTATTTAATAAACTTCTCTGCTTCCTCTTTTCTACTGATTTAATATTATTATATAATTCCATTTCAAGACATTTACTTCTGATTTATATTGGGCTAAACAAGAAGTAATGAAGTCAAGATCCTGGTGGAAGATACGAAATGTAAATTGCTGCCAGTTTTCTGTTGAGATAAGCCTGAGAGGTCTGGAAGTTATTAAAGAAATGTCTTGATTGTGCAGAGGAAAGGGTTGGACAAGTTGGGCTTGACCTGGACCTTACCTGGAACTTGCTGACCTGACAGAGACACTGGGAATGGTCTGGAAGAGGTTTAGGGGAAAGAAAGCACTTAGATGGGGTAGGGACAACGGAGTGGAACAGAAGGGCTGCTCTCCCTCTCCTAATGCCTGTCAAAAA
>NW_010198469.1:34338-46573 GCF_000695765.1 Mesitornis unicolor
GCTGATATCCTAGGTGTTCAGAAGAAGGCTCATTGCCTTAATTGTTTGCATGCAGCTGTGCCCTGTTGGGGAAAAACATCAAGAAATAGAAACATTTAGAAGTTAAGAGTAACAGGGTTTTGCCCTACTTCCAACCAGTCTATTTAAAAAAAAACCAACAAACAACATTAAGTCTTTTAAGTTTATTCTTTCTTTTGGAATGGACAAGACTTTTGCTGTCCAACTCACCTACGAGAAGCTGCTTTCTGCAGACTGATGAATTTTACAGAGAGCGCTAGCATATGCAGCATGAAAGGTGTAAAAGTTAAGGACTCTTTCTGCCAGATGCCTGCAGCCTTGGCAGACTTACATTTACCTAAAAATTCTTCTTAATGCATACGTTCTTCCAGGTGATCATTTAAAAACACCTGACTGTAATCTACTACCCTAATTTTGTACTGAGACTATATTAAAATGATTTTCTTCATTAAAAAATTATGTCTTGATCATAATTATCTAATCAATGCTGATCATGAAAGTGAGTGAAAAATTATAGCCTATACTAAAATACATAAAGTATCTGTTACAAGTTTTGCCATCAGTTTATTCATTTGCATCTTGCATTTTTGTCTCTTTCTGAAGGTTCACAAGAAGAAGAAGAAGTGTTTTATTCTTCTCAGGCAGATATAACTATTTTAAAATTCAGAATTAATCCATTTATATAGTTTGAGCATCAGTAACAGGTATAACATGTCTGTGCTTTGCAGTGCTACCCCTTTGACACCTTGCAATCTTAATTCTGTAATGATGTATCTATTATGAGGATGAAAAGCAGAAGTGTGGTAAAGGGAGTGAGAAAGATCTGACCTGGAACCAGTCAAATCTGTAGAGACATTTAGACTGAGAACTTCATAAGCCAGGAGCACTACTTAACATACCATAAATTAAAACTTGGGAGAGATCAATTTATTAAATGGCAAGGCTTCTGTAGATAATATCTGCAATTCCTACTTTAAAAAGCACTTTAATGCTCATAAAAATGAGGCATGTCTCAAAGCAGGATCTAATGGCATTTGAAGATTCATAAATTTCAGTAACAATGCACCTTGGAGCATCTGATGAACTTAAGCTGTACAAGTATAGTATAAAAAATAATTTTTCACAGGTCCTGAATTGAATGTGTGAATTGCAGTTTCCTTGATTATGACTGCAGTTAATTTTTACTAACAATTTGCAATTTATGGGAATAGAGAAAATTACATTTAGCACGATCTGGAGGGCAGAGTTTGAACCTGTAATGCTTCATCAGTCATAGGGCAAAGATTTCGTTCTGGGCTACGTCCTCTTGGGATCATAACCTTGTGTTTAGCAGAGAGGTAAGACCTTGTTTCGCTATTAGTAATAGCATTGTTTTAATTGACTCTTACCCAAGAACTTAGGCAGAAAAACATGTTTCCTAACTAGTGGTATGTAAGTGTGGCAAAGTTCTCCAAAGGCTGCCATACTGCTCTAATAAGAGCTTCTAGCAGTCTCTGTTATCATCCTAGCTTGCAGGTGAATCTCTTGTAATAATTCTATATATAGTTGGTACAAGCATATGGGCTATGCTTTGCAGTCCCATGAAACCAGCATGATCTATTTTATTTTCCTCAGTCCAGGGCAAGTGAAACAGTTATGCTGATGCTATTTGAATTACAATAAAGTAAAATTCTAAGAAAAGAATCAGAATTTGCATGTTATCAGTACCATTTAGCACCTTTTGCTGCAAATAAGTATGATTTGAAAGGGCAGAGTAAGATCTGTTATCTAAATCTAAGACATTCAAACTATTGGCCTTGCAGCAATACCTCTGGGCAGGTTTCTTTACAGGAGGTATTTGAAAAAAAAGTCCTGTTGTATTTGAGAGAGAAAGGATTTTTCCGTTCTTTTAATGCAGTTACATATGTACATATAACAAAGTAATTGCTTTTTTTTCTGGATAAATATAAGGCGAATTTTTCATGGGAAAGACAAATAGTATTAAACTATATATTGTCCATTTTGTTCAATTACCTTTTGCCATCTTTCAGGACACTTCATGATTCTGCATTCAAGAAACTTCTTATCTTTTCTGGCAAAAAATGTTTCCAAGCACTATTTGACATCCTCACCAGCAGTGAAGGTTTTACCATTCAAGGCATTTTGAAAAGAATGAAACAAATGGCAGCCTGATGGCGTCAGGTCTGGTGAACAGTGTGAGTGTAGTAACACATCCCATCCAAGCTTCAACAATGTTTGACCAGTGACCAAACTTGTATGTGGTTTAGTGTTACCATGGTGAAACACAAAGCTTTTATGATTCACCAATTCTGGATGCTTGTGCTTGATGGTATAATTTAATTTCTGCTGCTGACAACAGTACATGTCCAAATTAATGGTTTGGATCCTCAGAAGCAATGCAAAATACACAATACCTTTGAAATCCCATCAGGCTGACAGCAGAACCTTCCTTCAGTCAATATCTACTTCTAAAGTGCTTTGATCTCATTCATCACGCATGCTCCATGATCCTGTTCGGTCATTGTTGTTGTAGACGATCTGTTTTTCATTGACTATTTTCACACGTTTCAAAAATGGGTTGTTTTCTTCATGTTTCAAGAGAGAATCACAGATGTCACCATGCTTGGTGAGATTAATTTCTTTGAGCTCATGTGGTACCCAGATATGAAGTTTCCTGACATATCCAGGGTGTTTCAAATGGCTTTCAATGCTCAATTACAATATGTTAAGTTTACCAACAATCTTTTGTGTCATTAAATGCCAACTGGATTTGATCAATGCCTTTATTTTGTCATTTTCCACTTCAATTGGCCTCTCTGAACGTGGTGCATCTTTAACATCAAAATCTCTAGACTGAAATCTAGCAGACCAATTCTGACACTGCTGCAGTTTACAGCATCTTCACCATACACATCGCATAACTTTTTATGAGCTTGCGCAGCGCTTTTCCTCTTTTGAAAGTAATACAGCAAAATATAACAAAAGAGTACCTTTTGATTTTCTGTTTTGAAATCAATGCCAAATAAACAATTGTTAATGAAGTTGTGCACTTTCTATTTGGTAAAACAAGCTTGAACTGTCAGCTGTCAAGTTACATAATGGATTTGCAGTTTAAAATGAAGTTAGTTACCTTTCAAGACGTGTACATCTATCTATTAAAAAACCCCCACAATAAATTTTTTCCAACCTAATATGCATAACACACAAACACACGGACATTTTGTCTACAGATGAAATGATAATTTTTTGAGAAAAGCCACTACTAGTCTACCTTTCCAGTAAGAACTTTCCTTTACATACCAGAAGAAGAAAGATAACATGTGTGTCTTCTTTTGATTTACAAGGAAAGGATTATTTCTGATAGAACCAGAGGAGTAGGACAGTAAATATTTTTCTTCAGACATCCATTCCTATCTGTTTGCTTATTTCATTTACAACACAGCCACTGAAATAATAATGAGAGCACCTGGACTGAAAAACTAACAGGTTCAATACAAAACATTATCCATTCTTTATTAACTGATATGCAATTTGCTTTGTTCAGTGTATAAGCTTTATATCTCAGTAGTGCAAACAAATCAGTGTGAGTATGAATTTCCATTCTTCTGCCGTCATTGGGCTTACCTTTACTATTTTGCCTAGTGCCTTGGAAAAGGAAATAGTTCTACTGCATCAATCCTGCTTTGTTCAAGATTTCTCTCTAAAATGTACAAAGTCATGCAAAAATCCCAGGTGTTAATCTAGTTGTTCTCTGGATCATGATGCCTCACAGCACCATTCATCTCCCAACATGCCGTGCCTCCTTGCAGAATGGTACCCAAAGTGGGTGCCTTTTCCCCTTCCAGTCTTGCTCTGGTGCACATCCAGAAATAAAATCATACATGACAAGCCCAGATCTTCCAGCACCGGAGGATGAGTGTGATCTTTCACTGCTGATGGCAAGAGTTTTTGCTGATCAGGGAGATGCTGATTGTCTCCAACTGTTGGGAGACACCCAGTTCTTGCAGCAGGGAGTGGGAGCAGCTTGAGGGGTGAAGCTGCTGCTGGCTGAGGGACTGGAGGAGAAAAAGATCAGTTAAAGAAGAATGAGGGAAAGTGTGGAAAACCATTCTTGTCTGCATTTATAACTGAATAATGGCAGTAGTGCTGGTTGCTGGCATATTGCTGGAGATTCTTTTGGATGTTAGAAGTAAACACTCACTAGACTTTATCATTATCTAAGATTGATTAGACTGTAACATGATTTGCAGTTGCAATGTATGTATAAATGCTGTTTGTGTGCAGCCGATTCCTTCAGAAGGAACATGTCGAGCATGACAGAAGCAGTCCAACTGCAGTGATTCAGCCCAGCTGGGGGTCACATTTTCTGGCTGCAATGAACCTATTAAAACTGGATTGCCTTGGACGGGAGAAAGGTGAGCCTTCCCTCTGCCCAGCAGCACAAAGGATAATGACTTCACAGGGATGTATCAAGAGTTAAAGCATTACATTTCCAAAATGTTTCAGAATTTCTGGACGAGACTTGTAGGAGTGAAAATGAAGTTAGTGTCACACTAATGCTGTCCAAGTCCAACAGCTCAGAAAGAACCGGAGATGAAAAGAGTTTTTGGAGTTGGTTATTGCGAGTGTGCATTGGGCCCGGGAGATCCTGTTCCTGGTGCTTAACATTAATGTGTTTACTTTATGGTAGTTTATATCTTGGGTACTGGTGAAAAATTAGCAAAGAGGAAAAGCAATGTGCATATACCTTTTTTAATATGTACACACATATTTAATCATTTTATGGAAACTGAGGAAATCGCACAGAGAAGGTGCAGTTACAGAAACAGGAAATGGGCCATTTTAAGAGGTCTTTGTTTTGCTTTTTCAGCATGTGGGGAGTGACTTTAAATAGGGAAAGCTTATTATATTAATAACTCAGGAAACAGTAAATAAATAAAACATGAGACAGTTAATCTAGATTTAAGTGCCAGGGCTTGGATCCAACTTTGGAGGATAACACAGAAGACTCTGAAACATGTAGTGCTTTTTGCAGAGAAAGTTTATCTCGGCATTGCTGTATGACAGTGAAGGATGGGAGGTCCCGGGGCTGTTAGTTTATGCAGGCACAGCAGCACAGATGGATCAGATTGGTGGCTGAGGTGGGTCTCTGCCTCTCCACTCACTAAAGCTCCTGGCAGGAGCTGTGCAAGGTGAGGAGGTGCCACCAAAGTCTAAGAGTTTTGCAGGAGTTTCCAAGCTAATATTCATTTCTGGATTATTTCACTTTCCAGGGGTGAAGACCAAAGGGAAAAACATCTGCTTAAATGTTGTGGCCTCTGCTTCTTCTGGATGTGGCATGGACCTCCCTCTGTTGCAGACAGAGAAGTTAATGCAATTATATCTGGTCATAACTATAGTTGGTCATAACTATCATCAGATATTCTAAGGTGTGCAGTAACAACGTGTACTGACAACTGCTCTTGTTCGTGCACTTAGAGCAAGAACAATGAATGTTTAATGCAATAGCTCAGCTATATACATCTGCGACACCTCACTTCCCGTGGACACATTGCTTTTAATGAGGTATTTTGCTATGTATAACAAAACAAAAGATGAAACTTGCTATAAAAGACCTACCTGTAACATTCAACATGAATGAGTGTTACCTAGAGCTAGTAATTTCTGAAAGCTACTCGCAAGTGTAATTAAACTCCTTAAAGTAACACTCCCAATGGAATAAGCTGCTTTAAAGAGAAAAGTGATTTTACACTCCTCCTTTACCCACTGGGTCTCATGTAAACTCTTCAGCTGACCAACATCTTTGCACTGAATTTTGCATAGTAATTTCTTTTCAGACTCTAGGGTGATCTCTAGCTATTGTCCGAGTGAGGTGGTTCAGATCTTTTATCATTTTGGGATGTTCAGCTGACATGTCTCAAATATCAGTAGACCAATCGTTCCTGAAAATGATAGGAATGGGACAGTATATAAGAGTAGTAAAAAGACCACTAGAGACCAATCTGGCTCCCTAATAAAATTGTGTGGTATGAAATTTGTAAAATATTTAATATTTTGCAAGAATCTCATTAAAATAGGTGTGTTTAAATGATCAAAAAGGTACTAGAGTTCAAAGAATTAGCTTTAAGTGTGCAATTTCTGCAGTTGTATCAACTTTTTTTCATCTGGTAGTCTTGTCAATCACTTACATTTGTCTTTCTGCTCTGAATTTTTCTAATCAATTCTTCTTATTCCCACCTTGGAGATTGTTTTGGTTTGAAGTTTTTCTGACAGCAAAAATTAAGTTCACTTTCTCTCTTTAAAATTTTTAGTGAGCTCAAATTCCTTGTGCCTCCACTTCACACACAGGCAGCAAAGTGCTGCTAAAAGAGTAGATGAATGTGGATTGGTGGATCTTCTAAGGGAATATTTCCAATATGGTGCCATAAAAGTGCCCTTTTTTCTGTTTTTCTGATGCCATTTCCAGCTTTTAGGAAGTTGACCATCATTTCCTTCCTTCTGCCCCTCATATTTGTGCTGATGTATGTGAGTATGCAGATATACATATAAACATGTACATGTTTATTTATATACATCCATATATGTGGAGAGAAGAAAAGAGAGAAGGGTCTGGGGGGCCATTATTGCAGCCTTCCATTTCCTGAACAGGTCCTGTAGGAAAGCCAGGAGGGACTCTTTACAAGGGCAGGTAGCGATAGAATGAGAAAAGGTTTTAAACTGGAAGAGGGGAGATTTAAACTGGATATTAGGAAGAAATTCTTTACTGTGAGGGTGGTAAGACGCTGGCACAGGTTGCCCAGGGAAGCTGTGGATGCCCCCTCCCTGGGAGTGTTCAAGGCCAGGCTTTGAGCAACTTGGTCTGGTGGGAGGTGTCCCTGCTCATGGCAGAGGTTGGACTGGATGAGCTTTAAGGTCCCTTCCAACCTAAACCATTATATTATTCTATAATTCTATATACACACTGCAAGCACACATGGTGTATAAATAACACAAATGGTGCCATTTGTAGCATGTTGCATGCAATCTCTGTAACTGTGAATTTTTATTTTTTGGACACTTTCCATGTTGTACCTGCCTTGCACAGACATTATTTTATTATTGTTTTTGTAGCTGAGGTTGCTTTGGATTATAGTTCATTCCATTCAACACCAAGAATGAAAACTTCTTGGTCTTTTAGAGATTACTTTCTTAAACCACAGTAGTCACCTGGAGAAAAAGAATATTGTTTTACTTTACAGATTTGGAACTAAATTTTTATGTAATATCTGCCAACACTTAAATTAAAAATATTTCAAATATCATATATTGAATTTCTGGGAATTTTCCAGCTGGTATGAATACTTTTTCAGAGACATTGCTTCAAATATGGGAAATAGATCATTTCATTGGCCACTATTCTTGTAAGATTAATCAGAGTTGTAGCCAAGAGTGAGAATTATGTATCTTTCTGACGTCTTTTTGATAGCAGGTGTGTAATATTAAGACAAACTTTGCCGTTGTGACTCTCTTCCTGCTTTCCCTATAATAATGCTGAGTCTTGATTCACCAAGCTTTGATTCACCCACACAAAAAGATTTAAACGTATTTTCTCCTTTCCTATATTACTGCGTCAAATAGGAGAACAGAAGCCATTAAATGTGTTTTGTGCTCGTGTTAGAAAGACAAATGTTTTTGATTTCCTTTTCCTGTTATGTGATATAGTCTCAAAATAAAAGAAAGAGTCAGTTTGTTAGGCTCACTTCATTATTTTCTTACACTAGAAAGGAATATAATGGTGCTACTTGATATTAAGTCCACTTTTCTGTAGTTACTCTGACCTTGTCTTCAGCTCTTAGGAATTTTACCTTTTTCTTCCCTATGTTGCCCGGTGAAGAATACGGTTGTAACACATGAGAGTGACTCCTCATTGCCAGAGCTCTCTGGCTCTTGATTTTGTAAACTTCCCAAGTGTGCTGCTTTAATTTGAAGTCAGGCATATTATTCGTTATGAACCCTGTAGGTGCATTCAGATAGAAAATTAAGCACTAAGACTACATCCTGAATAAGATTTTTTGTGACAATGCCTGTATTTCCGTAAGTATATTTCCCCTTTCTTCACTGAGAGAAAACTGAAACAAAACAAACAATGGTCTTGGAAGTGAAGACTTAACCCCCACTCTCAGGATTTCAACAGTATCTTTGCAAGATCTGTGACCTGATCATGCAAATGCTATTAGAATGTCCTTAATGTTCAATTGTAGGATGTCTCCAGTAATAATAATTTCCATGTGTGAGTGGTCTAAGCTTATAATTTAGACTATTATGTATTATTATTTAGCCCAAATAAAGTTTTAAGTTTAAATAATATAGGCTTTACTCTGTTGTCTACTAAGAACTGTTAATGTAGGTTTTCATATGTTGTACAAAATAATTGCTTTTGTAGAATAGTAACTATAAGTATACAAACAAACTGCTTGTGGTTATATGTACCATACTATTTATTAAACCAAAGATTTCTTAATGCAGTGTACTTATTTAATGAATACATGGTGTTTTCATATAATACTAAGGCTTCTAATATTCTACTAAAATTTTTCTCATGAGGGGTGCACTCAACCATGAGAAAGTGACCATTTCTCTCTATTATTGTCATTACTACCATTTCACTGATGGCACAACCAAAAACACACAATGAGTCAGTGGCAGAGTAAAGAGAAAAGAATTTGGGGCTCTAGATTCCAAATGTCCATTTCTAGATATTTTTCAAATTATTCCCATGCAAAGAAAATCAACAAAAATGTTAACCAAACCAGAAGAAAAACTATAAGAACATTGAAATAGAAGATTATGACTAAAACTACATATGAACTGATATGAAGGTCAAAAGGAGTTTAAGCATGTATTAGTCATCTCCTGATCCAAGATATACAATTTGGCAAAAGTGAGCCTAAACTGGACTGAAGTTATGTTTTAGTGCATGCTTACTATCTTCTGCACAGAGTAGTTTAAGGCAACCTTGACCTTGAGTGAAATTAAAGTGAAAAATGCCTTTTCCTTTTAAGTGAAAACAGATCTTTTAATAAAATTACATCTCATCTGGTACCACAACCTTGTAGTGTGGTAAGAATTATGAAACTTGAGTTTTGGAATTAAGTTTATCTTAATAGTGGTATAGGTGGGTATCACGACTGTGTCTGTGTGCACATCTGGTGCACATGAGGCTTTTATGCTCTGTGAGGTCCAAGACCTCAGCTATTCATCACTCTAGATGAGATTATGGACAGTTTGAAGCAATCAACTTACCTGACCCAAGATGCCTAACTGAGCTCCTGACAATCTTCCAAATTCAGTATATGGCTAATTAGTCCAGTGCCTTTCCAAGCTGGGATGTTGGAAGATTCCAAATGTCCTCTGGCAGTTTCTGCTGTGTCCAGACCAGTCTGTGTACCTAAATGTGTCTACTATCATTCTAGATGGATAATCCGCTCCACTGCTGTAGATCTGAGCAAATTCTCGGCAGATAAAGTGTTCATAAAGTGTTGGTAGAAACTGTTCCAGCAGGTGCAGAAATGGTCCCATAGGACAGTATTTTGTATGTAGTTAAGGTATTTAGGGTTATTTTGAATGTATTCTAAGAAAATTGAATGGTGGTGGATCATGTGTATTCTATAGTGGTCACATAGGACCACTGGCAGGTGAGCTTTTAAGAACTCAGCAGAAGAGGATGTTCAGGGAATCTCACCTGATCAAGCTGATGATGAGGGCCCTTGAAACAGAGAGTGCTGTTAACTTTCCAGCAGATCACTCTCTATGAGAGACTTTATTTACTACATAATAATTTAGGCTTAGTTTTTAAACACGAGAAGTTCATGAGTGTCTGTGCAACTGTACAAATCATTCTGAAGTTTTCGAGTATCACTATTGGACAGAGTTAAGGTTCATTGTGTCAAAAGGACAACCCTGTATGTGACACAAATCTTGATGCTAAGATTTCTTTCCCTTTTAAAAAGTAGTTTAGTTAGTAAGGTGGGATACAATACTTTGATAACTGGTGAAATTGTTTAATTTATTGAAGGCAAGGGGGAATTCACTAACAGACAAAACTGTAATGTTTCCAGCTGGTTGTGCAAAACATACGTTAATTAGATACTTACTTTTTGGGAGCCAATGATCAGTTGACTTCTTCCTCTGTGAATACTGTTGCTCCATTGCTGTCACTCATTCAAACACCACAGCAGATATTTATAAACTTTTCCTATGTCTTTTTAATACTCATATTTCACAGTCTAGGAAGAAACATGATTGCATAATGCGGATACTGGTATGTGTTTCCTTTTACAAGTATATAGTTTCTCATAGCTATCGGGTTGGCCAAAAAGTAATTGTGGTTTTATTCTAATAGATGGACATACCTGTCTTAAAATGTAACAAACTTCATCTTAAACCACAAATTCATTATGTAAATTGACACCAAACAGTTCAAGCTTGTTTTAGAAAAAGAAAGCAGACAATTTTGTTAAGAATTATTTATTTGACATCAATTTCAAAATGGAAAATCAAAGGGAACTCTTTCATCGTATTTTGCTGTATTGCTTCCAAAGAGTAAAAAATGTTGTGCAAGCTCATAAAAAGTTATGTGGTGTGTATGGTGAGGATGCCTTAAAGTGACAAGTTACCTTTTGGCCTTCCATAGCAGCCTTTTGGTTAGTTAGAAAACAGCGTGAATGGTGGGACTTTGACTAGATCCATGGTGTTTTGCTGGCTGGAGGGAGAATGAGGGAAGATGCTCAGAGCTCCTGCATGGACTAAGGACATCCTGTCATTCCTTTACATTTCAGAACAAGATAACTAACTCTTCTTGCGATCTGTCATGTTAGATTTTTGAAATTAAACAATATAATCTGAAGAAAGTTTCTTTACTTGTATCCTCGATGAAAAAATAGATAAATCAACGATGTTGTTGAGAAGGTAGTCAAGGAGATGAACTCTGAGGATGGGCTCTCTTTCATTGAGTTATAGTTCTTTAATGTCTGTGGTGTTTCTGCAGAATGCTGCCTAGATATTTGCTCTTTCAGGATCTTTGTCTTCAGATTTTTATTTAGTTTATGGAGGTTTATTTTTTGGCTCAGAAATTGATTGTGGCTCTTCATGATGCAAATGGATTTTGCGTGTTCTGCCAGTGGCACCATATGTCCCGTCTGCAGATGATAATGAAGATAGAGACAAGTTCTACTGTGTTCAACAATTTTAATGCATCCTATTCTAACAGTGGAAGTATTGTCTTTGGATCTCATAAGCTGTCGGTAATCCTGCATTGTGAATCCAGAAATTTGCTATTAAAGCTTTTAAAGAAGAAAAATGTATAAGTTCCTTCTGTTTGATTAAAGTTCTGTGTGTATTAGTTACATTTAAAACATCTATTACAGTCAGCCACTGAATCATACTTTGTCAGATTTGTCCAAGTTTGTGTTGCATGTCCTCCATTTAGATGGTCATTTTGTTAGCAGAGGGCTGTCAGATACCAAGAATCGCTAGATACAATATGTATCTGGTGAGAACTTCTGCTACATTCTGCATCAGGGGTGCTTTCTTTTTTTGTAATAGGGCTTTCAACATCTGACCTAAGTTTTTGTTTGTTTGGTTGGTTACTTGGTTGGTTTTTTGTTTGTTTGTCTTCAAAATTAAAAATTTTCAAGAATTTCTAATTCTAAAGAACTGTATTCTGTTAGTCTTATTTCTAAACTACCTGAATATAAATAGTTTAATCCAATACACAAATAAAAAAATGAATTAGAAAGATGTTAGAGCAACAAAATGAAAAGGATGGAAGATTCTCTCCTTTGCCATTAAAACAGGTAGAAATAGAAGAGATAAGAAATTTCTGTCTTAAAGTAGATACGTGTAGCATTCACTTTGATGGCAGTTTAGCCATTTTGAAGGAATATACGCAGTATTGCCTGCATTATTTACACATACATATTTTTTATTAGAAAAAAAAGTTAGAAAAAGCCTCTGTTTTTAAACTGAACCACTCCTGGGACAGAAAAATGGTTCAACTTAAAGTAATGAAATTTTATATACTCATGCGAGTTTGAAAACCCAAACAATTGTCTAAGTATTGCAAGCTCCGGACTTTGCAGCATTCAGCTATTCTTGCTGTTAATGATTATCCTAAGCCCTGTGCAATTCAGGGATGACCAGAAATGCTCAAGAAACTGGAGATTTAGCTGTATGGCTG
>NW_010198469.1:46586-47064 GCF_000695765.1 Mesitornis unicolor
AGATAATAGTAATATGGCTTGAGTGTGGCTTATTCATTCTGAAAGTATTTAGTCTTTTTTTCCCTCAGCTGTTGACTCATCACTTGGTGTGCAAGTGACATTTCCATATTCTGCTGGAAGTGCTGTGTCTCTTGCAGGCAGGCCAAACAGGGAATCTTAAGGATAAATATATTTATCTTGTGGTGGATGTTCAGCATTACACACTGTGAGACTGCAGCATCTTCTCTTCGAATACCTCCTGTTCCCCTGAGGAGATGTGTCACAGTCAGCACCTTTGTGTTTCAGTAGTGCATTATTAAAGTGCAGATAAATGGGACAATAACTGTGCCTATCTTCAACTTCCCCATCTCAATATAGGATTTAAGAAGACTTTTGTTATCTTACTTAGTTTAAAAGAATGCATCCAAAGGGCAGAGGGTTGTGCATGTCTTACTAGAATAGTATATACCAGTATAAATTGAGGAATGACCTGTTGGAG
>NW_010198470.1:0-9369 GCF_000695765.1 Mesitornis unicolor
TTCCCCTTTGCAACTTGTGGCGAGAGCCAGGCCAACTAGTTGTGTGTGAGGGAACTGTGACTGTGGGCAGACCCAGATTGGAATTTTGTGGACCTGGACTGAAGCAGTTTTGTGTGTGAGGGAAACTGCAGCTGTGGACAGGCCCATATAGTACTTTTGAGAACTTTTTTTCCCCCTATGGAAAGGGGGCCACGTGGAAGCAGAGAGAGAGATGCTGGGCTGAGTTGTTTTTTTGTCCTACTCCTAAGAAAGCACATGATGTGGCGGGAAAACTGACCACAAAACCCCCCACCCCCATCCCCCTCTGCCTCAAGGCAAAGGGGGAAGGGGAAGGTAAAGAAACCGAGCACAAAAGTTGAGCCTGGGAAGAAGGGAGGGGTGGGCAGAAGGTGTTTTCATTTTAAGATCTGGTTGTATCTCCCATTGTTCTACTCTGATGTTGGTAACAAAATTAAAATGGTTTGGTTTGGTTTTGGTTTTTATTCCTCATGATGAGTCTATTTTTTGCCTGTGACCTGTTTAAGTGGTGAGAAGCCCTCCCAGTCCTTATTTTGACTAGCCCTTTTTTGGGGTATTGTGGTGCTCAGTTATGTACTGGGCCTAAACTGTGACAATATTGGTTTCAGGGGTATACTTTAAAGCTTGCATTTGGACCTTGGCTCAAACTTTTTCAAAGTCCATGAGTATAGGGTCAAAGTAGAAGTAAACTTTGGAAAATTGAGAATTAAGTGGTGAAGAGTGTTTACAAGTTAGGAGTAGGATTACCACCAGTACTAAATTGTAGCTCTATAGATCAATATTATAATATTGATAATAATAAACAGATATAATTTCTATTTGGCTATTGTGACACACTAAATTGACTTTCTGCCTTGGCCAACAAAAAATGTATTATCATGAAAATGTATATTTATTATCTACTTTCACCCTACACTTGCAAGAATCACCATTGCCACACAGAATAAATTTCACAAATTTTGAGGAAGACTTTTACAAATAGACTTCTTTCAAAAAAAAAAACCCAAAATTAGTACAGATTGTTTCAAACCTACGTAAAACAGCATTCTAATGCAATAAAGATTTTAACAAAATATTATAGATATTTTTCCTTCAATTGCTGTAGTCACCATTTTTTTACCCTTATTTGTGATCTACAGCATCATAAGCAGCTCCTGAATCACTGATAACAGAATAAGATCTTGTATGCAGCATTTTACTAATGTATATTTTCTTTCCTTCAAATGAATATGTATCAATTGCACTCTAAAAGAAAACTAGACACCTGCAATTAGTAGATGTATCTTTCTGTAGTATGTGTGGGTTCTTTGCATATTACTGTACATAAAATGAAGAAAGAAAATACAAATATTCCAAGAAATAAGCATTTCCCAGAATAATGGCACTGTGCTTACGTTGAAAGGTGTTTTTGATGCATTATAATATTGTCAGGATCCCTGGAAAATGGGAGGAAAACAAAGTATGTATTGATTCAGAAAGTAATTTGGGATGCTCTGGAATAAAACAATGATACTCTATGGCAAGCTCAAATATTTTTCACAATAGAAATGTCTATTAAAAGAGTTTAATTTTTTTTTAAAGAATAGAAGACAAACTACAAAGTAAGGTATTTGTTGCATAGGATATAGAATAACTTCAATATTTCAAGCACTTTGTGTTAACTGTTGGAGTTAACAGCTAATATTTTCTTACTAATTATAATCTAAGACTATCTCTAGCACTAACTTTCTCACAAAATTCGGTTTGGGGCCACCATCATCAAGAAGATATGTCAGAAACATTCTGTGTGAATTACATTGTTCTTCATCAGCTGTCATTTATCACAATTATGCATTTTATCAAACCTTAAAAACATCCAAACAGCACTGAAACTTTTCAAACAATAAATAAAGCCTCCCAGGAATTACTTTTAGAAATAGATGATGTGGTATTTTTGTTACCCCTTTCTTTCAAACAAAGTTCATGTTTTGATAATCTTATCCCAAGATAAAGGTATTAAAATCAGAGTACTATATGTATAAGCCTTCCAATAGAAGGCAAAATTCCCAACTGTTTTTGTGAACATAAGAATCTCTCCCTTCAATTTAAAAAGACTAAAAGAAGTACTACTAAAAAAGAAAAACATAGTAGTAGATAAGATTAAGCAGATAGCTGTTGAACCCTTCCCCCCAACAAAGGAGCTGCAATTAAAAAAAAAGATTAAAAATTATTGTAAAAGTTCTAATTAATCTTTTTTAAATGTTGTTTTACTGAATAAGTAAATCAAACTGGTTTGCCCTTTACCTGAGGCATGGAATTTTAGATTTCTTCTCTAAATAACCATCTGCCAATATAACCGCTAGATTAAAAATCAATTTTTACCCACATCCCTGTAAAGTAATATTTTTAATTAAAGAATAAATCAGTGGCATTTGGGACATAAAAATATCCATAAGCTCTGTTGAAAGTAAAAATGTTTTCTATACATTACCTTGTGAGTTCTCGAAAGAGACAAAAGCATTTAAGTAATATATACTGTCATTAACTTCAGTTGTCTTTGTCCTTTATTACAGTATTAAAAGACAGAACAATGAAAGGCTTCTTTATATGAAGATCACTTTCCCTC
Source organism: Mesitornis unicolor (assembly GCF_000695765.1). Classification (NCBI taxonomy): domain Eukaryota; kingdom Metazoa; phylum Chordata; class Aves; order Mesitornithiformes; family Mesitornithidae; genus Mesitornis; species Mesitornis unicolor. Next base: position 2,624 of record NW_010198470.1, read on the forward strand.
TGGGATGGTTGGAAGCCAATGTTCACCATGTTTTAAATGGGTCAAATAATAGAACATCTGCAAATGCTTGGGAACAGTTCCTAGTTTGGGAACTCTCACTGTTATTGCCTAGCGTATATATTTTTATATAATTAATACATACTACCATCAGCACAGGGAAAAAAATATTTTTCCATAAAGCTAATTATCAAACAATGAATATATTAATGATTGGATGGATGTTCATGTATATACTGCTTCCTGACATTGGTAATATAATGTGTTTATTTGATACTAAGAATTAAAAAAAAAAGCCCCAGAAAAGTTGCATGAAAAAATCAACTACTGATAGCCAGACATCAAAATTAGAAACTTCACTGAAATTCTACAGTCTGCACTATGGGGATCTACATCACTGATCCTTATAGATGTTAAAAACCTTTAATCAGATACTGCTGTCTATCTCAAAGCTGAATCTCTTCTTCAAACTTTCAAAGATCCATAAATTGCCTACTTATAGATTTCAGATATTCACTCAGGTGAGCTTGGATGAGATTTACAGTAGTCCAAGGTCCATTAATATGGCAGTAGGAGATTGAAAGTAGAACCACCAAGAGCTCAACTAAGTTCTTCTCTTTTCTTTCCATTCACAACCTTATGTTCATATTCTTCCTCCAGATTCATGGTATCCATCTAAGCCCCCTGTGCACAATATGGCAAAGACTATATCTGGAAAAAGATCTAATGGTGGAGAAAGATGAGGAAGAGGCCAGAAGGATGCTGGAGGATAGAAACATACTTTCTCTCCAGCTGTGTGAATTTACTTATCTTTCACTAGCTGTTCTCTAATTGCCATGAGAATAACCTCTTTATACTAACAATATTATTTTTAGTGCTCTGTAACAAACTTTCTTCAGCAAATTTTCAGCACACTCTTAGCCTGCTTATGTGATGCTTTTAAGCCTCTTGCTGGCCACTTGAAGTTAATAAATTTGACCTCATTTTATGCACCTGCTTTCTTATTACAAACACATTATTTCTTCAAATAACATAATACAGCTGTGCTACAAAAGTTTTACTCTCATCCTTTCTCAAACCACTTGACTTCCTATTGAACTAATCTCTGATTTCTATGAATTTCTTTTCCATTCAGTGAAAAACAGGTTGTTTTCCTAAAACAGACACATTTCACATAGTTTAGTGCCATGGTAAGCACAAGCAAAAGAGAAAAATAAAGTGAAAATACAAATTACTAAGATATAGTTTGTTACAAAATGATTCCTCAGTTGGAAAGATGCAGTACAATACAGACCTGTAAGTACTGTCGGGACAACTGTCAACATACCAAGTGCATTTTGGTTCCAAGGGGTTTTTTAGGCAAGAGAGCTCATTGTCTGCAGATGTAACACAAAGGAGAAAGATTCATGTTGTGGCTTAGGCCCAGTGCACAACCGAGGGTTTTTTTCTCACTACTTACAGTCACAGGCGCACCAGAGTAGAATAGTGAGAGATTCAACCAGGTCTTAAAGTCAAACACCTTCCTCCCACCCGTCCCTTCTTCCCAGGCTCAGCTTTGTTCCCAGTTTCTTTGTATCCCTCCTCTTTGTCCAGCAGCACTGAGGGGATGGGAATAGGAGTGGCAGTCAGTTCAACTCATGCAGTGTCTGCTGCTCCTTCCTTTTCAGTGGTAGCAAAGGACTCCTTGCAGTCTCCCTCTGCTTCCATGTGGGACCCTTCCCACAGCAGAAAAGTCCTCCACAGAAGTCCAACATGGGTCTGCTCATAAGTGCAGTTCCCTCATGCATGAACTGCTCCAGCACACACTGCCCATGGAGTCACAGCCTCTTCAGGAGCAGCCGCCTTCTCATGTGGATTTCTACTTCACCGGTGAACCTCCACAGGCTGCAGATGAGTTGATCTGCACTCTTGCAGTGAGTTGCAGGGGGAACCTCGGCTCTGCGCACCTCCTCTCCTTTCTTTCTTCAGCAACCTTGGTGACTGCACAGTTGTTCTCCTCACATCCCTCTCTTTTCTCTGCTCCAGGTCCCTTCTGATGGTTCTGAAGTTTCCGGATCTCTCTTTTTCAGGCTGGAGCTGCAGCAGGGCTTGTGCTTAAGCTAGGGCTAGGGCTGGGGCTGGGGCCGTCTGCATCCAGAGCCACACTTGTCGAGACCAGGGCAAGAGAGGGCATGCTGTGTGCTGCAACTCCCTTAAATACATTGATTTGCAAGGATGCTGATTGGTTTGGCCCTAGTCAGAGGTGTGTCTGACATTTTAGAGCTAGAGGAGCTTCTAGTAGCTTCTTACAGGGCTATCTCCATAGCCCTCCCCCACTACCAAAAAAATCCAAAACCCCTCACAGAAAACCCAATACAATTCTTCAAAAAATAAAATGTTTTCTCTTTCTTGTTATCAGGAAAGGAGAGCAGAGGGAAAGGTTCTCTATAATTTTCTGCCTAACAATGGGAGAAGTTTTATGTAAAAATATCAAAGACAATACAAGAGTCTTCTGTAACTTTACAGAATCTCTTGCTCTTTCCCATGGAAACAAAAAAAAGAGATGATAAAAGAACAAAAGATCATAATTCTGGATTTTTTCATTACATTTTGCATAAAACTCGCTACATTGTATTTCAAAGTCTTCTTCATATTTTAAGTTTTTAAAACTTTGCTCCGTCTCCAACCAGAAACATGATTTTCACCTACTATGGCCATTAGCTGGTGTTCTATGAGTAATCTATACCCTTCCCATTCTACCTGTTACAATATGTGACTCTAATTCTGTTCCAGTATACAGGCTGTCAAGCTCCCCTTTTTTCTAGTATGATTCCATTCCATTCCATGCTTTTGCAGCAGATTTCCGCAGTTCCTACAGCTTTATTCTTCTGATTCTGATTTTATTTTATGTCTTCTACAGAGTTTTATATTTTCTTTCAAGATTTATAAAAGTTTATATAAAGTAGCAGTTTCTTAACTCTGGAGAAAAATTGTTATTATATACAGACACTTAGAGAATTTCATTGTTAAGTAGCGATTAAATGGGTCATAGCCATTTTTGTATTATTCCATGCTATGTAGTAGGGTGAAAAAGAAGAATGAAAAAAAAATTAAAAAGAGATATTTCTGTTATCCTAACCTGAAAAAATATGTCCGTTATTTACAGAAAATGCCGTCTTCAGGTCTCATACTAAACTGTAAATAGCATGAGTACAAGAGAGCAACTAAAAGATCCAACAGAAGTTCAAGTTAGCAAGCAAGTTACATATGGCATGATGAATCCTGTCTACATACATTCAGTAATCAGTGCTTGTATATGTATATATAACATTTTTAGTCTTAAAAGGCATGTAAGAACATTTGATAAGGCTGTTAAGTCTACCTGTAGCATATGTAGTCTTAAATGGTCATCAAAATAACACACAAAGAGATATGAAATTACTGAATGAAATATTATAGCCCATATTATACAGGAAGTCAGACTAGATGATTACAATGGTTGCTCTGAGACCAAAATTTATACATCAAAAGAAAAGAAAAAAATTATTGGTTTGAGCATGAAAGGCAAATCAACTGATAAAAGCCTAGAAATTACAAAATAATTTCAAAAGAAATGGGCTCCTAAGTCTTTTAAACTCACTTGTGAATCTCAACTAATGCTTTATGTCAAATCAAATTACCATCACTTATCTTGTTATCTTATCCTAGAGGAAACAGCTACCTTTAAAGACCGGTTCAGAGACTTTTTGAAGGGACTATTTTTTGTGCACTTCCACCTCTAAAACTGTCCACAGCACAAGGATAAATACATGAGAACAAAACCAAGTGAACAAAAGCATGTGAACAAAAATTTGTAGCCTATGGAGGATACAGAAATATAAATATTCTGACTTTCAACATTTCACTGCTAGAGGTAAATAATGCATGTTGTTTGGAAAATAAGCCTTTTCTGTTTGTTGTTTTTGATATCTCATATTCTTGCATTTGTTTATAAGTGTACTTTGAAACATAGATAAGGGTTTTTTTCAGCTATTAACAATACCTTACCTGGAAGCTGAGGGTTGCCTGAGATACAAAGAAAAACAAATAAAATAGATTGATGGTTATTGAAAGCTATTCAGAGCTTTGTAATGCTAAAATAAGATTTAATTCTTATGGTCTGAAGTATATTTCAATATAACTATGTTCAGAGCCCAAAGCTATAAACCTTGGAGCATGTCCTGTACTCTTTTCCAAAACATACCTTCCTGCCCTATAGTCACATATCAGCCTTAGTGCAAGTTTCTGTTATGGGACCACCTATGTGACACAGCTTTGGAGCTTTAATTTCTGTTTACAAATCTGCATTACAGCTAAGTAATTCATATACATTTCAATATATTTTTTCAAATAGAAGGCAAAGGGGTCCAGCTGCAGATGTTGAGATACTATGGAAAGAAGTAGCCAAATGTCACAGTTCCTGTTTTTAAAAAAAATAGTTGTTTTAGGAATTATTTTACACTGAAGTTTAATCTGGGAGTGTTATGGAATCCCTGATCTTTTTTCCCTAAGAATCCATTAGCTTGTTAAGCAGCCAAGTTCTGATTGCCAAATGCTGGGAAAAAAATTAGAGCTCTTTAGCTCAAAACATGCTATTCTTAGAAGTCTGTGACATAGCTGAGAGGAAAAGATGTTATATTCTTAAATGACAACATTTACACAAGTCTTTAGTAAATTATATTTTTTTAAATGCTAAGTGAATTTGCTTTTGGTGTGGGAAGATTCTGGGCATGCTTTTGGTGTTTCAATTTGTTAGCCACAGCAGCTCCAAAAGATTTGGCTCCTTGGTATCAAGTGCTTTAAATTCAAAAGCCTTCATACTTTTTATTTTTAATACTGTTCACTCCCTTTTCTCCATGGTAACAGGCATGTCTGTGCAAAAAACAGGAAACATCCTAATAATCAAAACATTCTTCTTTCACTGAGGTTTTTTGTTTTGTTTTGCTTTGTTGGTTTTTTTCACATCCTTTAGCATTCTACAATTTAGCATCTTTATGAATCTCTTCAAAGGAGTTTCCATAGATTTGTAAAGCCGACAGAGGATGCATCTACTAGAAAACTGGCGATTCTTCCACTTTCATGAGTTCAAGCTTACAGAAAATGAAGAAAAAACAAAGGGAAAACAATAGCTTTCAAACACCACTATTTTCATGACACTAAAATTTCATACTTTTCCCTGCCATGTCTCAAATGGAAAAAGAAGTCTTTTAAATACAGTATAACTTATTTAGTGAATTGTATGAGGCACTTTATAAAGGTATTTCACTTACTGAAGAACTTAAAGAAATTTCATATTTAAAATAACTTATCATTTTCATTTCATAGAATCATAGAATGGTTTAGATTGGAAGGGACCTTAAAGATCATCTGGTCCAACCCACCTGCCATGGGCAGGGACACTTTCCACTAGACCAGGTTGCCCAAAGCCTTGTCCAACCTGGCTTTGAACACTTACAGGGAAGGACCATCCACAACTTCCCTGGGCAACCTGAGCCCGTGTCTCACTGCCATAACAGTAAAGAATTTCTTCCTAATATCTAGTACAAATCTATCCTCTTCCAGTTTAAAACCATTGCCCCTTGTTCTGTTGCTACCTGGCCTTGTAAAAAGTCACTCCGAGCTTTCCTGTGGGACCCCTTCAGGAACTGGAAGGCCACAGTAAGGTCTCTACACAGCCTTTTCCTCTACAGGCTGAACAGCCCTAACTGTCTCAGACTGTCTTTGTAGGGGAGGTGCTCAAGCCCTCTGATCATCTTTGGACCCTTCTCTGGACTCGCTCCAACAGCTCGATGTCTTTGTTCTGTTGGGGGCTGCATAACTGGATGCAGCACTCCAGGTGGGGTCTCATGAGAGCAGAGGAGGGGTCAGAATCAAAGAAACACACAATTTTAAAAGCTGGAAGGGACCTCAAAAGATCATCTAGTCCAACCCCCCTGCCAGAGCAGGATCACCTAGACTAGGTCACAGAGGAAAGTGTCTAGGCAGGTTTTGAATATCTCCAGAGAAGGAGACTCCACAACATCACTGGGCAGCCTGTTCCAGTGCTCTGTAACACTTGAGTAAAAAAGTTTTTCCTCATGTTCAGATTCAACCTCCTATGCTCCAGCTTGCTCCCATTTCTCCTTGTCCTGTCTTTGGCTGTCACTGAGAAGAGCCTGGCTCCTTCCTCCTGACACTCGCTTTTTACAAATTTATAAACATTAATGAGGTCACCCCTCAGTCTCCTCTTCTCCAAGCTAAAGAGAGACAACCCTCAGCCATTCCTCATAAGGGAGATGCTCCACTACCTCAATCATCTTTGTGCCTCTGCACTGTACTCTTTCAAGCAATTCCCCGTCCTTCTTGAACTGAGGGGCCCAGAACTGGACACAATATTCCAAATGCAGTCTCACCAGGGCAGAGTAGAGGGGAAAGGAGAACCTCTCCTGACCTATTGACCACACCCGTTCTAATACACCCCAGGATGCCATTGGCCGTCTTGGCTGCAAGGGCACATTGCTGGCTCATGGTCATCCTGCTCTCCAGCAACACCCCCAGATCCTTTTCTGCATGGCAGCTTTCCAGCCACTCGTCCCCACGCCTGTAGAGCTGCATGGGGTTATTGTGACCCAAGTGCAGGACTTGGCACTTGGCCTTGTTGAACCTCATACAACTGGCCTCAGCCCATTGATTCAGCCTATCCAGGTCTCCATGAAGAGCCTTCCTACTCTCAGGCAGATCAACACCACCAT